>NC_079222.1:3490377-3572877 GCF_029633865.1 Lampris incognitus
TAGACCCCTCATGCCCAGGAAGACCCCTCATGCCCAGGAAGCCCCCTGATGCCCAGGAAGCCCCCTCATGCCCAGGAAACCCCCTCATGAACACCAACAGGAGGGACAGCACCGAGTCTGAAGAGCAAGGGGAAAGAGGGCAGGATGCATTGGTTTATTTTATTTCTGTCTCCAATAAGTCTCACACACACACACACACACACACACACACACACACACACACGATCTCTTACGTCAAAGTCATGACAAGGTGAACAGGTCAGGTAGATAATAATAATAATCAGAAGAAGGAGAAGGAGAAGGAGAAGGAGGCGGCGGCGGCAGCGTAGCGGTCGATTCCCTTACCTATTAACACGGGGTCGCTGGGTCGAATCCCCGTGTTACCTCCGGCTTGGTCGGGCGTCCCTACGGACACAGTTGGCCGTGTCTGCGGGTGGGAAGCCGGATTTGGGTATGTGTCCTGGCCGCTGCACTAGCGCCTCCTCTGGTCGGTCGCGGCGCCCCCCGGATCGGCAGAGAGAGGGGGTGGAGCAGCGAGCGAGACGGCTCAAAAAGAGCGGGGTAATTGGCCTGATACAATTGGGGAGAAAAAGGAGGCCAATTGAAAAGAAGAAGAAGAAGAAGAAGATATTAAGTGATTGGGCATGACATCCTGTCAGTCAGCTGAGTGGCCATTGCTTTCTTAACTTGTGTGGATTCACGTGCCGTCAGTCAGCATGGTCATTAAGTTAGTTTGTATCAAAGCTGCGGCAGAGTTTAAAGCTGCCACACACACGACACAACCCGGGTCCTTAACTCGCCATCAACATTAACACACAGGCAACTCAACTTCCGCTGAAAAGACAAAGAAACGGGGACGCCATTCTTCCAAAAGCCCGGCAACCAGGAACGCTTTACTGTCACTTCTTTCATGTAGTTGCGTACACAAAAGAAACGAAATTCTGTTTCCCCCAACCCACAGCGGTGCGACACAAAAGACAAAAACACACATCCAGAACTCCCCAAAACAGAGAGAACAAAACGAAACAAAATGAAACAAAACGAAACAAAAAAAACGAAACCAAACAAAATGAAACCAAACAAAACCAAACCAAACGAAACAAAACCAAACCAAACAAAACCAAACCAAACCAAACAAAACCAAACCAAACAAAACGAAACCAAACAAAACAAAACGAAACAAAAAAAACGAAACCAAACAAAATGAAACCAAACAAAACCAAACCAAACGAAACAAAACGAAACCAAACAAAACAAAACCAAACCAAACCAAACCAAACAAAACCAAACCAAACAAAACGAAACCAAACAAAACCAAACCAAACCAAACAAAACGAAACCAAACAAAACAAAATCAAACAAAATGAAACAAAACAAAATGACACAAAACAAACCAAACAAAACCAAACAAAACCAAACCAAACAAAACAAAATGAAACAAAACAAAACAAACCAAACAAAACAAAATGAAACAAAACAAACCAAACAAAACAAAATGAAACAAAACAAAACAAACCAAACGAAACAAAACGAAAAACAAAACGAAACAGTCCACAACACAGTCCAAAAACCCCGTTGTGCAGAGAAGGAACACCAGCCAGGAGGACTGTGGGAGCTGCCACTCTGCACGGGCTAGCAGTTAGCTTAGCCTGCCCCGCTTCCGCGTCCTGTCACACCACCCTCGGTGTTTCTTCTGCGGGCGCAGCTCCCTTCAGCGCCGTGGTCCCTGGGCCCACAGGACGCAACAGACCAGGACGTCCCAGCCGATCCAGCGCCAGCTCTCCCAGCCATCAAACGAAGACACAACAAACTTAGATGTGGATGGACACACTGCATGGACGGTACTGCGTGAGGCCGCTGCAAAAGGGAATTCGCGCCGCCATCTTCCCTCCTCCGATAGTCCCTCATTTGGTGTTCTGATGATGGCAGTGGTCCAAAACCTCCCACAGGTGTTCCACTGGGCTTAGATCTGGTGATGTATGACTTCCATCATTTCCATCCTCATCAAACCATCCAGTGAGCCCTCGTACCCTGTGGATGGGGGCATTGTCATCCTGGAAGAGACCTCAGGATAGAAATGTTTCATCATCAGATCTTCATATTTCATCATCATCATCATCATCATCAGTGATCATCACAAAGGTGATCACTCAGAAGAACCTTGCACTGCTCTGCAATGACCCTTCCCTCTACGGGGACAAGTGGACCCAAAACATGCCAGGAAAATGCCCCCACAGCATAAGAGACCCCCAGACCCCCTCACGGTAGGGGTCAAACACTCAGGTTCTTCCTTTACGTTGTCACCCGTCTGTAGGAGCTATGTGAGAAGCTGAAGGTCTTGGACCTCCTGTACAACCGGTCATGTCAGTTTTACCCTCTCAATCCCAGTTGTGCTCCATTTCTCCCATATAAACTTGGGGAATCTGTACTGTACTGCCCGGATCCCTGATGTGGCACAGGTAATTTTACTGATTGAAGTGATGTACGTGAAAGATGGACATATACAAAGAAAACACCATGACCAGACCACGTCCCAACTATATCAGCCAGAATTAGGAGGAAAACGAGAGGAATATTGCACATTTGTGGGAAGTTGAAGAGCTAAACTCCGACCGCTCCCTTTTGCTTCCTTTGGAAGCGGCTTCGGGGCCTAAATCAAAAACAACATTCCTTTCATCCACAAAGACAGCAAGCTCGGAAACGCTTATCCGCCCCAGTTTCTTTTGATTTCCTTCTTTAAATATTGTGTAGCGAGGCCGCGGCTCCCGGTGTGAGATATGCAGGGCCCTCTGGACGAGATGCAGGTACAGATAAGGACTCCAGGTTCATGTACACGTCCTAGGTGACCTTTTCTAAGGTGGTGAGCAGGAGGGCGGTTAATCTCTTTATCAGTCTGCAGAAAGAAACACAGCTGGGCCGGCGGTATCCCAGCATGCCTCGGTTCACATCTTTCTGGCCAAGACCAAGGGATTGTGCACGTAGTCAGGAATAACTCAGGCACAGTTTGACATTTGGCATAGGGAGAAAAGATATTGGATTTATAATTGAATTAGTGTGAGGAGAAAAAAACACTTTCAGGGAACTATTTCGGTGAACATAATGACTTAGTGCAGCTTTCCTCCTTTTTCCATCGGAGCTGAAAAAAAAACAGGCATCGGTGCTGTTATTAAGCCGTGGCTGCAGACAGCAGCCACCTTCATGTGATTAAAATCTCGCTTTGTCAAGAGCCCCGGCCACACGGCGGATTACCGCCGGCTAGCTGGCGACACAAAGGCAGTATCTGTTTGGCGCCTTTGGCACTCTCTTCCTTTCTATTAAAGATTTACATTTACGTGCAAAGGTAAAAAAAAAAAAAGAGCCGGTACGTATGTCCAATTTTTTTGCTGACAAGTTCAACAGTAATTGCCCCCCCCCCACCACCACCACCACCCCCCCCCTCGTCCTGATAGTTTCTTTTCTTTTTTATTGTTGTTTGGATTCTTTTCCACGTTTTTCTCCCCAATTGTATCCGGCCAATTGCCCCACGCTTCCGCCCCCTCTGCCGATCCGGGGAGGGCTGCAGACTACCACACACCTCCTCCCATACATGTGGAGTCGCCAGCCGCTTCTTTTCACCTGACAGTGAGGAGTTTCACCAGGCCCAGACAGCGTCCGGATGTGGGCCACTTCAGGCAGTGATGATGCACTGATGGTCTTCTTCTGGCCCTGACAAAATGGATGTGAGCCTGAAGTGGCCCACATGCATAATAGCAAATATGGCCCAAATATGCCAAATCAGATGTGGGCCTTTTTTGGCAAAGATGCGATGCTGTGGGCAACATGTAGTCTGGATGTGACCCAGAAGTGACCCGTGTGGTAAATGGTGAAATTGGCCCAAATATCACAAAACAAATATGGGCCACCTTTGGCAAATATGTGGCACAAGACACATTGCTATGGCTTGGTTCTGGTCCAGATCTGGCAAACAGGAGTGGACCGCCCAAGTGCCATCACAGTTCCCCCTCCCCCACAAACGGGCGCCCCGACCGACCAGAGGAGGCGCTAGTGCAGCAACCAGGACACATACCCACATCTGGCTTCCCACCCGCAGACAAGGCCAACTGTGTCTGTAGAGACACCCAACCAAGCCGGAGGTAACACGGAGATTCGAACCGGCGATCCCCGTGTTGGGAGGCAACGGAATAGACCGCTACGCTACCCGGACGCCCCCGTCCCGGTAGGTTCTGTGTCAGCAGATGATGGGCCCTGAGGGAGAGCGACGTATGTTAGGAAACGACCTGGAGCGTTTCCCAACAGCTTCATTTAGTTGCAGGCACGGTGTCTGGCCGAGTCCCTGAACCCAGCTGGGCCCTTTGGGCCTGCCAAGCATCGCAGCACCCGTCTTATTATTCCCCTCTTGCTCCGACTGTGTAATTTGATCAAGTTATTCATAACATTTCATCTGACGCCTCTCCCCAGAGTTAGCGTGACATTGCTATTTGCAGAGGATAAATGCATTATGGGATGACCCACCGCGAGGAAGCCGAGCATTAATTCTCTGCTCTTGATGTGATGTATATAAACAGGCAGATTTGCAGGCTCTTGGCTCCTCCACTGACAATCCACGGTGAGAAAGGTGGGTGGATGGCTGGGGAGAGCGGAGAAAGGGGAGCTAGGATAATAATAATAATTATAATAATAATAAAAATAACAATAATAACAATAACATATTTGTGTGTTTATCTGCTCGGTGAGAAATCTGCTGCTTCCTGTCTCAGTGGTTTGCTGAGGGGAGGCAGTTGGCAGCTATCGGCGGGGTCCCAGGGGCACGTCAGTTGTCATATTGAGCCAATTTCCCTCAGAAAGCATGCAGCCAGAGCGGGACAATGCAGATGAAAGTGGGAGTAGAAGGGCCCTGAGCCGGGAACCACCCTGGAAATCCAGCCGGGCCTGGTTAAATCCAGCCGGGCCTGGTTAAATCCAGCCGGGCCTGGTTAAATCGATGCGGCCGTTTTCTCTCAGAACACCAAAGCAACCAGGAGCTGAAAGCTTTTATTTTCAAGGCTTTCAATCTCTCTGTGGATCCATTCACACACACAATGAAAGCCAAGATGTGTTCCCCATACGTAACAGCCCTCCCACAGAATCACCGGGAACAAAAACTCGCTCGGTCCTCGGGGCCCACACACCTCTAGGTTTAGCTGAGATCTACATTTTTTTCATTCAGCTTCGCCTCCTACGGTACACTCCCTACAAGACAGCACAGCATTAGCTTCGCCTTGCAGGGGGAATAAAGCTTTATTATTGCTGAGGTCGACACCGGACAGCCAGTTTAAAGCACATTTAATAGTACAATAGCTTTAAGACTGCAGCCACTTAACAAGCCCTCCATTTCTGTGTTAGAAGTACTCATCCTACTGAACAGAAGTACTCATCCTACTAAAAGGAAGTACTCATCTTACTGAACAGAAGTACTCATCCTACTAAACAGAAGTACTCATCCTACTGAACATAAGTACTCATCCTACTAAACAGAAGTACTCATCTTACTGAACAGAAGTACTCATCCTACTAAACAGAAGTACTCATCTTACTGAAGAGAAGTACTCATCCTACTAAACAGAAGTACTCATCCTACTGAACAGAAGTACTCATCCTACTAAACAGAAGTACTCATCATACTGAACAGAAGGACTCATCCTACTGAACAGAAGTACTCATCTTACTGAACAGAAGTACTCATCCTACTAAACAGAAGTACTCATCATACTGAACAGAAGGACTCATCCTACTAAACAGAAGTACTCATCTTACTGAACAGGACTCATCCTACTGAACAGAAATACTCATCCTACTGAACAGAAGTACTCATCCTACTGAAGAGAAGTACTCATCCTACTGAACAGAAGTATTCATCGTAATGAACAGAAGTACTCATCCTATTGAACAGAAGTTCTCATCCTACTGAACAGAAATACTCATCCTACTGAACAGAAGTATTCATCCTAATGAACAGAAGTACTCATCCTACTGAACAGAAGTATTCGTCCTAATGAACAGAAGTATTCATCCTAATGAACAGAAGTACTCATCCTACTGAACAGAAGTATTCATCCTAATGAACAGAAGTACTCATCCTACTGAACAGAAGTACTCATCCTGCTGAACAGAAGTACTCATCCTAATGAACAGAAGTACTCATCCTACTGAACAGAAGTACTCATGCTACTGAACAGAAATACTCATCCTAATGAACAGAAGTACTCATCCTACTGAACAGAAGTACTCATCCTACTGAACAGAAGTACTCATCCTACTGAACAGAAGTACCCATCGTAATGAACAGAGGTACTCATCCTATTGAACAGAGGTACTCATCCTACTGAAGAGAAGTTCTCATCCTACTGAAGAGAAGTACTCATCCTACTGAACAGAAGCCAGTTGCAGACATAGATATAAGTACCTATTTTGTAATTATAAATAAACTGTAATTATAAATAAATCACATCATGACAAATACCAACCCCTCCCCCCACTGGACTGTTAGCGATCACGTGTTTTTGAGCATGTGATGTGCATGACGAGGCAGTAATGGTGTGTTCTTTCCAGAGTCGCTTTACTGACAGCTGATGATGCTTATGGCATGAAACAGGCTTGCACTGTCTCATAAACAATTTACTTGACTCACACTGGATTACTATATATATATATATATATATATATATATATATATATATATATATATATATATATATATATATGGCTATATGGCAGCTGATGAGTGCATATGAATATATACAAAACAGTTTCCCCCTCACCGAGACTCACCGTTAAACTGATAGGTCCATGTCAGCAGATTTTGGTGTGCTGATTGAGGTCTTTCAGCCTGAAATCCTCCAAAAACCTGCTGTATCATTTTAAACATGACATCTTCATCCCTAATGTGAAATGATTTTTAACACCTACACGCCCCCCTCACACACACATACATCATCCTTCATCATCATCATCATCATCATCAGAAGGTGTAACTCCCTGACCGGGATTGAAGGGGCAGGTGAAAATGTAACTCCTGTGTATACCCCCCTTCTGTGTGTCAGAAAGAGGCCTGAATGGGCAGGTAGTCATTAATAAGCAGGAAGGAGTTGGATTTGGTGTGTGTGTGTGAGAATGGCCAAATTCTTGTGTGTGCATCTACAAAGATGCAGGAGGCGCGAGGGGATTGAAGACTGC
This sequence comes from Lampris incognitus, assembly GCF_029633865.1. Taxonomy (NCBI): domain Eukaryota; kingdom Metazoa; phylum Chordata; class Actinopteri; order Lampriformes; family Lampridae; genus Lampris; species Lampris incognitus. The sequence goes on from NC_079222.1 coordinate 3,497,590, forward strand.
AAGGTGGTGACAGTGGAGAACGTATAGCCAGCATTGGATGGTGGTCTGTAGGATGACTCTGGAGACTGAGAAGAGGAAGAGAGTGAAGGCCGAGTCAAAGATCAAATGGTGAAAGCTGAAGAAGGAAGACTGTTGTGTGGAGTTCAGGCAGGAGTTAGGACAGAGTGCACTCTGTCATCCTATTGGCCAACGCCAAGGACACGCCACAGGAGACGTCAGACTAGACAGGAACAATACAAAAAAGCCTGACTATAGACTTTTCGCCGGGGAGTCGTGGGAAGTCCGAGACGCCACATTGCTGTTCTCCAATTATCTCATTATCATTTTTTGCCACCTCACTTGTTTATGCTAAACGTTGGTTTTCCTTGTTTTTATCTCGTTTCTTTTTTTAAAATCATTTACCTTGTGTACTGCTGCTGGTCTGACGGTCACCAAATGTCCATTTTGTTGTGTGGGCATAACGACAATAAAGTATCTTATCTCATCTCATCTCATCTCATCTCATCTTATCTTATGATGTCACACTACACGGGGTAAAGACGCCTGTTCGTCATTCTTGACATTTATAATTGGGCCTGACGCTGGAAATTTGTCAGGGGCGACAAATATCATGTCAGAGTCGGGCTGAAACCCTGAGGAGGCAAGAGAGGAAAGACCCAGAGAGGAATAAAAGAGTCAGATAGATTTGGGGAGGGGGAGAACAGGGGAAAGAGACACACCGAGAGAGAAATAACAGAGTTTGAGGAGTTGAGGGCGAAACAGGAAGGAGTCAGGTGGAGGACATAATTGGCAAGAGAGAACCAGGCCAAGGGACATGGGGGAGACTAACTTCTCCATTTGACGTCACAGTGAATGCTCATGAGGGCTCACACATGTACTTTCGATGCATTGCACTGCCCTGGGCAGGGAGGGCAAAAAACAAAACCAAAAAACAAAACAAACATGGGGGGATGATCTTTTTTTCTTCACTACTTTTGCTGATTCCCATAGGGCAATTCTTCCTCTGCATGTAACCCATCCTAGCTGTGTAGCTAGGAGCAGTGGGCAGCCACCGTGCAGGGACCAGCTCCAGTTCTCCTTGCCATGCCTCGGTCAGGGCACAGACAGGAGTATCAACCCTCACATGCATGTCTTTTTGATGCTGGGGGAAACCGGAGCACCCACTGTCTCCAAACCACATAACACAACTGGTCTCACAACCATTTTGTGATGAGTACACTGGGGCTATGACGTCTTATATCAGCTCCCATGAGGACAGCTGTGAACCATCACACACCAGGGTTAGTTACAACAATAACAAACCCTTGCTTACCGCTAAACTCAAGACAGCTTAGGTTGGAAAAGGAGGAAGCGTTTAGCAGTGGGGACAAACATGTCTGTGAATGTTCTCATTCATCCAGGTCATGGTTATCCAAAGGGGTTGAATCGAGTGCAACTGGACTTGGTATATATCCGTGAAGACGTTTCACCTCTCATCCAAGAGGCTTCCTCAGTTCGTGCCTTTCTGACTAGACCAAGCTAGTCTGACTGGCTGCTGATGAGTCTCAGATATTTATCCTCTTTGGAGTCATTGTCAGAGCTATAGATGTCCATGGCTCTTTGTGTTCCAATGTTTAGCAATGCCCGTCGCTAACAGGGGGGGGGGAGTGGGGACAAAGTCTGGTTTAAAGAGTCTAAATACAGGTCTAGCAAGGTGGGGGGAGATGCTAAATGACAGTACTTTAAAAGACTTCAACAGCAGTTCTCAGAAACAACTCGGCCTTTGTCTGGGAGGGCCTCAGATAGATCACCAACGACAAACTGAGAGCCCCCCGCTCCACTAATGATTTGCACCCGGCCCATGATCTGAATGAGTTCTACTGCAGATCTGAAAGACAGTGAGACGGTCTTGATGCCACCTCGTGACACCCCATCCACCATCTCCTGACCACCAGTTTCTCCTCTCCTTTGTCAGTAGGGGCCCGAGCCTCTTCACAACTGCCCACATTAGAGCCCCCCTCCTCCCCTACCACAAGGACGACTCTCTCTATCCTGGAGAGGGACGTTAACAGGCTGTTCAAGAGACAGAACCCCCGCAAAGCTGCTGGATCAGATTCTGTCTCTCCCTCCACCCTGAAGCACTGTGCCGATCAGCTGTCACAGAAATGTTGAACATCTCACCGGAGACATGCCATGTGCCAGCCTGCTTCAAGACCTCAACCATATCCCCATCCCCAAAAAACCAAGGACCACAGGACTCAGTGACCACAGACCCGTTGCCCCGACCTCTGTGGTGATGAAGTCTTTTGAGCGCCTATTTCTGTCCCACCTTAAAACTATCACTGGCCTACACCTGGACTCCCTGAAGTTCACCTACAAAGCCATGAGGTAGGTATGTGGACGATGCAGTAATCATGGTGCTCCACTTCATCCTCCAGCACCTGGACTCTGCAGGAACCTATGCCAGGATGCTGTTTCTGGATTTCAGCTCCGCCTTTAACACCATCATCCCGGATCTGCTGCAGGACAAGCTCTCCCAACTGCTCGTGTCTGTCTCCACCTGTAGGTGCATCACCGACTTCCTGTCTGCCAGGAAGCAGCATGTGAAGCTCGGGAAATATGTCAGCATTGGTTCCCCTCAAGGCCGCGTCCTTTATGCTCTTCTCCATGTACACGAAAAGCTGCACCTCAAGTTACCAGTCAGTCAAGCTCCTGAAGCTTCCTGGCGACACCACCCTCACTGGGCTCATCTCTGGTGCGGATTAGTGTGCCTACAGGTGGGAATTTGACTATCTGGTGTCTGGTGTTGGGCGAAGGGCAAGGAGAGGGGGAAGGCATTTTGATTTTGTCTTAAGAGATGCCTATCTTACATTAGGAGACTTTTAGTCTGGCACACTCTCACACTTAATAACAACTGGTCACAAGTCTGGCCTCCAGTCTCAGAGAAGCATGTCTTCATGAGAAGATGGGGATCATGCAGCGTCACACAGTATAAGACTCCAGCAGGACTCACGGAAGAGATTTTGCATCTCAGCCCTCCACTTCCTGTCTGAAACACACCAAGAAATAAAATACCCTCTCTCTGCCAGTGTGCTGATGTCAGCCAAGCAGAGTGCATCTAGAGGCTGTTGATTCAGGATTATGAATAGTCCAGCCTTGGGGGTCGTCCCGGGTCGTCCTCTGTGTAGTTTGCATGTTTGCCCCGTGCCTGTGTGGGTTTCCTCTGGTGGCTCCGGTTTCCTCCCACAGTCTAAAGACATGTAGGTCAGGTGACTCAAAGACATGTAGGTCAGGTGACTCAAAGACATGTCGGTCAGGTGAATCAAAGACATGTCGGTCAGGTGACTCAAAGACATGTAGGTCAGGTGAATCAAAGACATGTAGGTCAGGTGACTCAAAGACATGTAGGTCAGGTGAATAAAAGACATGTAGGTCAGGTGAATCAAAGACATGTCGGTCAGGTGAATCAATGACATGTAGGTCAGGTGAATCAAAGACATGTAGGTCAGGTGACTCAAAGACATGTAGGTCAGGTGAATCAAAGACATGTAGGTCAGGTGGATCAAAGACATGTAGGTCAGGTGAATCAAAGACATGTAGGTCAGGTGAATCAAAGACATGTAGGTCAGGTGGATCAAAGACATGTCGGTCAGGTGACTCAAAGACATGTAGGTCAGGTGGATCAAAGACATGTAGGTCTGGTGACTCAAAGACATGTAGGTAAGGTGACTCAAAGACATGTAGGTCAGGTGACTCAAAGACATGTAGGTCAGGTGAATCAAAGACATGTAGGTCAGGTGACTCAAAGACATGTAGGACAGGTGACTCAAAGACATGTAGGACAGGTGACTCAAAGACATGTAGGTCAGGTGACTCAAAGACATGTAGGTCAGGTGAATCAAAGACATGTAGGTCAGGTGAATCAAAGACATGTAGGTCAGGTGGATCAAAGACATGTAGGTCAGGTGACTCAAAGACATGTAGGACAGGTGACTCAAAGACATGTAGGTCAGGTGACTCAAAGACATGTAGGTCAGGTGGATCAGCCGTACTAAATTGTCCCTAGGTGTGAATGTGTGTGTGTGTGTGATGGTCTGGCAGCCTGTCCAGGGTGTCTCCCCGCCTGCTGCCCAGTGACTGCTGGGATAGGCTCCAGCATCCCCGCGACCCTGAGAGCAGGATGATGGATGGATGATGGATGGATGGTCGATACTAGAGAAGAATTAGTTTATAACTCTGAAATTACTTCTAATTTTGCAAGTGTGAGGTCAGCCTAAAAGCACTAAAACTGAAACAGGGGTGTCTAACTACACACATCCTTACTCACAGGTGCATGCTGGGATTTTCCTGAAACTCTTGTGATTATACAAGTGAATGGTAGGGCTGAAACTGTTTGGGAAAGTCGTGTAGTCTGCACCTTCCTTTGACAGATGTTTTCCAGCTGGGAAGTGTTGCGGAGGGCAGGGAAATGACCTTAACAGGGCTGTAGCTGGTAAGAAGAGGAGAAGGAGGAGGAGGAGGAGGAGGGATGGGGGAGGTCTGAGTTTGATCATGAAATGATGGAAAAACGGTGGAAAAGAAAATCTCCCCTGCACGCACACACACACACACACACACAGTTGCCACAGCTACAGAAAGACTCTTCTGGAAACACAACCTCGCCCGCAGGATCCCAGACGACACACAACAGCCAGTCCAACTTCTCCAAAGTGTAGTTGGTGAAAGAGGGAATTGAGAGGCGGGTGACCTCATGAGCAGAACCCAGTCCTCCCTGGTCCAGCAACACCTCATGAACCAGGTTCAGCATCCGGCCGATCTTGGCTGGTTCTCGTGGATGCCGGGCACTAGACAGACCGGCATCCAGGCTCCTTCTTCAGACCACTGAGTCTGAGCCGTTTCCATCAGCCCTCATCTCTCAAAGACTGCATGACTGATGCCCGGGAGGTGCTCCTCATTACAGTGAATTAGAGCTGGAGGGAGAGAGAGAGAGGGGGGGGGGGGAGAGAGAGAGAGAGAGAGAGAGAGAGAGAGAGAAAGACCTCTGCACTTTCACATTTAAGGAGAAAGTGCAGAGGGGCACTTTCTCCTTAAATGTGACACATGTGAAAAACAGCGCCGGGCTTTTGTCCAGGAGCTGGAACATGTGACTCCAGAGTAGCAGGACATGGAGGACGCAGGTAAGCTGCGGGTGGTCCTGGGAGGAGGGGGGCAGCGGCAAGCATTGCAGCAAGATTTATATGATCTTGCCACAACCTGAGAGACAGTGGGGGACGGCACCTATCTCTACTGTTGTTGTTTGATATCATAATCATTGTTGTTGTTGCTGTTATTATTATAATCATTGTTGTGTTGTGTTGTTGTTGTTTTACATGCTTTGGCAATGTGTACACAAACGTATGTCATGCCAATAAAGCACATATTACTTGATTGATTGATTGAGAGAGAGAGTGAGTGAGAGAGAGAGAGAGAGAGACAGAGAGTGAGGGAGAGGCAGAGATTGAGAGTGAGACAGAAAGAGTGAGAGTGAGACAGAAGGTGAAAGGTGAGACTGAGAGAGTGAGTGAAAGAGAGTGAGAGAGAGACAGAGAGTGAGGGAGAGGCAGAGATGGAGTGAGACAGAGAGAGTGAGATTGAGACAGATATTGAGAGTGAGACAGAAAGAGTGAGAGTGAGACAGAAGGTGAAAGGTGAGACTGAGAGAGTGAGTGAGAGAGAGTGAGTGAGAGAGCCAGAGAGTGAGGGAGAGGCAGAGTGGGAGTGAGACAGAGAGTGAGACAGAGAGAGTGAGATTGAGACAGAGACTGAGAGTGAGACAGAAGGTGAAAGGTGGGATTGAGAGTGTGAGTGAAAGAGAGTGAGAGAGACAGAGAGTGAGGGACTGAGACAGAGAGTGAGACTGAGAGTGAGATAGAAAGAGTGAGAGTGCGACAGAAGGTGAAAGGTGAGACTGAGAGAGTGAGTGAGAGAGAGAGAGAGAGAGAGAGAGAGAGAGAGAGAGAGAGAGAGAGAGAGAGAGAGTGAGAGAGAGTGAGATAATGTGAGAGTGAGATAATGTGAGAGTGAGACAGAGAGAGAGAGAGTGAGAGCGGGAGAGTGAGACAGAGAGAACGTGAGAGTGAGACAGAGAGTGAGACAGAGAGAGGGGGAGAGAGAGAGAGAGACAGACAGAGAGAACGTGAGAGTGAGACAGAGAGTGAGACAGAGAGAGGGAGAGAGAGGGGGGGCATGACTTGGGTCCCTCATGACTCACATCAGAATGAAGGGAACAGAGGGGTAGTTAGTTACCTGCCTGCACCGCAGGGTAAGTGTGGGGGCAACAGTCCTGGCGGGGCGGCGTCACGTCATTTACTGGTGAGAGGGCAGGGCAGCATCGCGGAGGGAGAAAAAAAAACACTAGATTTTATTGTTTATGTTTTCTTGCTAAATAAAAATGAAGAAATGGGGCTTCCCATTATCTCATTAAATCCCCTCATTTGGTAGTCAGACTGTGTCCAGTAGGAGAGAGAGACAGGAAGTAAATATCAGACGGAGTCTCCCTCGTCCTGCAGATGAAGCGCGGCTGCTTTACATGCAGCACGGCGTAATGTCACATGCACGTGAGCACTTCTGCAGGGAATTCAGCGTTTTCCTCCTGTCACAAGCCCACCTGGGTCGTGTGAGTGTGTGTGTGTGTGTGTGTGTGTGTGTGTGTGTGTGAGTTTGTGTGCAGTTGTGTGGTCAGGAGATCATGATGGTTTCAGAAGCAGAGTGAGAGATTAGAGAGAAAGCAGAAAGAGGGGTGTGCCGGTATTTTGGGGATTTGCACGTGGCACATTTTTCTCATTCCCACTTGTTCTCTGGGCCAGTGAAGGTCACCACATACTGCAAAGCTCTTCCACACTCATCTGATCAGAGATCAGTTCACCTTCAAATTCCTTGTGCATGGCGACTGTACTACTCACCCACTGCATCATCAGTCCACACCGCTCCCGGTGTGGGAAGATGGCGGCACAAATTCACGTTTGTGGTGTCCTCACTCAGCACCGTCCATACAGTGTCTTTGTCCACGTCTGCGTCTAAGTGTGTCTTCATTTGGCGGCTGGGAGAGCTGGCGCTGGATCAGCTGGTAGAGCTGGCCCTGGATCAGCTGGTAGAGCTGGCGCTGGATAAGCTGGGAGAGCTTGGTCTGCTGCGTCCTGTGGGCCCAGAGACCACAGCCCTGCCTGGAGCTGTGCGCGAGGAGGTAACACTGAGGGCGGTCTGACAGGACGCGGAAGTGGGGCAGGCTAAGCTAACTGCTAGCCCATGCAGACTCATCCTGGCTGGCGTTCGTTCTCCTGGACAGTGATATTTTTTTGTTCAGTTTAGATATCTGTGTTAGTTTGGATATGTGTGTTCTTGTAGTTTTTGGTTGTGTTTTTGTCTTTGTGTCACACGGCTGTGGGTTGGGGGAAACAACGTTTTGTTTCGTTTCATGAAATGATAAATGAATCGTTTCTGATTCTGATAATGTCAACAGATGCCCCGCTTTCAAACAAAGCACACGTGGGTTTTACATGTTGTGCTGTAGTACCAACGTGTTGCAAGCTTTGCATGCAGGTTTTTCAGCACAGGCTGCTTCACTTTTGGGCAGTGTTACATATTCACACTCCACACCCTCTGGTGTCACCTCGGTCCTCCACCGTTACCTCAGCATGTCCTGCAGAGCATGCTCTTGCAGGACATTCCCTGCAGGGCATGCCCTTGCAGGACATGTCCTGCAGAGCATGCCCTTGCAGGACATGTCCTGCAGAGCATGCCCTGCAGGGCAGCCGAGGCTCCACTGCTGTGGTCAGTAGCTGCACCGTGACCATCCATGCTGAAGGAAGTGTTTCTCTCTGTTTTTTTTTAACCTATATTTTACATCTCAGTACAGTTTGTGTGTTCTTGTGCATGTTTGTGTGTGTGTGTGTGCACGCGTGCGTGCATATAGATTGTGTGCGCGCGCGTGTGACAGTACATTACAGCTGACAATGCAGCAGCTCTCCCGAGTCCTTCCTGGTTGATGCCCCAGGCTCAGGTTATAATAAGGTGATGCCGTACCTCTCCTTGCGTCTTACCCTTGTTTAATTCCCTCTGATGTCACCCAGAGCCTCCCCGCATCGCCACCACTCTTCCATCTTGCCTCGGGAGCCGGGGATCAGACCTCTGTCTTGGAATGTCAATGAAGGACCCATGTGTCACCTTCATCTGTAGGCATACGCTGTGCTGGAACGATGATGAGAGAGGGGGAATTAGATGAGATGGACCATGGACTGGGAAAGTGATTTTCCTTATGACCACGTGACTCCAAGTCAGTCAGAGTGGCTGACAGTCCATCGCTGGCTGCCCATTATGGCTGGACGAGACTGTCCCGGAGGGGAGGATCCTCTAGCGCTGAGGACAGCTCCTAATTAAAATGTAAAGGTGTTCTCCAGGAACCATGTAAAACTGGTTAGCCGAGTGTGTGAGTGACTATTTCTCTGAATGCAAAGGAAAAAAAATCTTGATTCTGTGCTCATAGCTCAGATTTGAATATTTCATCGGTTCATAATCCATCACTGGACCGGAGGGGGTGCTCCAATTATCGAGACATCACACTGCTCAGCCTCCCTGGGAGAGTGTACTCTCGGGTGCTGGAAAGAAAGGGCCGGTGTGGGTGCAGGTCTTTGGTCCAACCAAGCAGTTACACACCTGATCCCACTCATCAACCAGTAGAGTCTTTGCTGAGGAACTTGATTAGGACACAGGTGTGTAACTGCTTGGGCTGAACAAAGACCTGCACCCACACCGGCCCTTTCTGGATAAGACTGCCCACCCCTGGCCTAGAGTGCCTTGTATGTACAGCCAAGCTCTCCCATGTTGCACCAGCCCATGTTCTACCTGTTTGCCATCTCTGAAGCCTGTTTCTGGACCTGGCTTCTCCTGCCTGCCCCGCGTCAGATCTGATCTGCTGTTTGGACTGATGTCCTGTGGACTGACCCCTGCCTGCCTTGACCATTAAACTGAGTGTTACTGTACCCTCCCCGCCTGTGGGTCGTGCACCTGTGTTCTGCTCTGCCAGTTCCCCCGGGAAACGTCCCCCCCACATCACTAATTGCAGACCTACAGCAGTGGAAGTGCGCAGAACGCATCTCGGCTCGTTAAGCTGTGCTGCAGGGACACGCATGTGCCCCCATTCATAAAACCTGAACAGATTCTGGTTTTTTTATTATGGAAATTCTTAACCGTGTTTGCAAGATCGGCAAATGCTGTTTGGATCTAAAAGTCCTGGTTTCACGTGACCTGGGTGGGTGCTCGGTTCCTGTGCACGTCTAAGTAATGAGAGCTGCCACCGCAGCTCATAAACAGAAGCTGTCGCTCTTAAATGGCACGGCAATGACGGTGGTGACAAATGCCTGACATGCAAGATTTTCAACTCTTTTTTTCTTCTTCTCCATCTATTCCCTCCATCAGAAAAACATACACCTCTTTCTTGCTTTCCTCCACTCCGGGACTTGCGTTGGGAGAGGGGGAGGTTTTCTTGACTCAACACATGCCTTTCGTTAGCAGCCCCAATCTCAGCCAAGGTTTCCTCACTCCCTTCCCTGCCAGAGTTTCCAACACACAGATTTCTGTCCCAGCCCCATCACACTTGCTGGTGTAATTATGACTACACAACAAACCCACAGATCAGCGTCTTGTGGGAAGGAAAGTGCAGCCCGCACAAGAAGGGGCAGATCATACCTTAACATCATGAACCGCAGAACAATGCAGAGTAAAAATTACCATCAAACGGGCGGTTTTTTCCCCCTGAGTTCAGATCTTCTGGTCTAGGATGTTAGCCTACCTATGATTCACACTAGAACAGCTCTGCTTACTGATGAAAACACTGAAGGCCTGATCACTTCCTTAGTTTCTTTAGTAAAGATTACACGATACATGTAGGACACATGTAGGATGGATGAACAAGAGGTGGATGGAATAACATGACAGGACACATGTAGGATGGATGAACAAGAGGTGGATGGAATAACATGACATGACACATGTAGGATGGATAAACAGAGGTGGATGGAATAACATGGCATGACACATGTAGGATGGATGAACAGAGGTGGATGGAATAACATGGCATGACACATGTAGGATGGATAAACAGAGGTGGATGGAATAACATGGCATGACACATGTAGGATGGATGAACAGAGGTGGATGGAATAACATGGCATGACACATGTAGGATGGATGAACAGAGGTGGATGGAATAACATGGCATGACACATGTAGGATGGATGAACAAGAGGTGGATGGAATAACATGACATGACACATGTAGGATGGATGAACAGAGGTGGATGGAATAACATGACATGACACATGTAGGATGGATGAACAAGAGGTGGATGGAATAACATGACATGACACATGTAGGATGGATGAACAGAGGTGGATGGAATAACATGGCATGACACATGTAGGTTGGATGAACAGACGTGGATGGAATAACCTGACATGACACATGTAGGATGGATGAACAGACGTGGATGGAATAACATGACATGACACATGTAGGATGGATGAACAGACGTGGATGGAATAACATGACATGACACATGTAGGATGGATGAACAGAGGTTGATGGAATAACATGACATGACACATGTAGGATGGATGAACAGACGTGGATGGAATAACATGACATGACACATGTAGGATGGATGAACAGAGGTGGATGGAATAACATGGCATGACACATGTAGGATGGATGAACAGAGTTGGATGGAATAACATGACAGGACACATGTAGGATGGATGAACAGAGGTGGATGGAATAACATGACATGACACATGTAGAATGGATGAACAGAGGTGGATGGAATAACATGACAGGACACATGTAGGATGGATGAACAGAGTTGGATGGAATAACAAGACAGGACACATGTAGGATGGATGAACAGACGTGGATGGAATAACAAGACAGGACACATGACGTGTAAGGTGCCTTGTTGGACTTGTGGTGTTTTGTTTATTTTGACCTCTATGCATTGTTTTTCCTTTTTTTTGTTCACATTTGTTTTGTCTCGGAAGTTGTGTTTTGGTTTGATGTATAAGAAAGGGGCGGGGCCAGAACAGTTCTTTACTTCATCCTACGCCTATTTGCAGAACCTGTTCCCTGTTGTTTCCATTTGTACTTGTGTTCCTGCCTATATATCTTGGGTGCTATTTTAACATGTTCGAAATAAAATCAATATTAGGGCGTCACGGTGACCCAGCGGTTAGTGCTGTCGCCTGACAGCAAGGAGGTCCTGGGTTCAAAACACGGGGTTGTCCAACCTTGGGGTTCGAACCCAGGTCGTCTGTACAATCCAACAGCAGCCGACTCCAACAATGCTGCCATTCTTGTTGGCAGCCTACTGAGATGTGCAGCCCGCAGCCTGCCTGTGTGTCTCTTTTTGAACCCTCACGCCGGCTCCCTGCTGCTGGCCTTCTGGTTATTCAAGGACCTGTAGTGACGCACCTGCAAACCCGTATGGACAAGTACACACCTGGGCCCACTCTCTATGCTCGTTTCAAAACAGCTAAGATCAAGACCCAGACTGTTTTACCACCATCCCCAAAATGGTGGAATGAACTCCCATCTTGCATCAGAGCCACAGAATCAGCCGTTTAATTCAAGAAAGCCCTGCTTTTTCCTTTTACAGGCCTACTTCAGTCCAGGGTCATGCCCCCTGTTCAAGGACACACCTGATGCCCATTAAGAGGGATACGTTAAAAGGAATCTAGCTCCCCCTTTCCTTTCTCTTTTTGTTCCTGCCATACCCCGGTTATATTTTGGTTTGCACCTAAAACAACACTATCAATGACTATTAATGACTATTAACATCTATAACTGTTCATGACTCCATGCAGCAGCCTTGCCTACAAGCTACACATCCATTCAAGTGGTTTGTTTTTATAGCCCAAAATCACAAAGTAGCTTTATGGTGTCCAACATCGCCCATCCTCATCCTCAGGCCCAGATGAGAAAGAAACTCCACAAGGAAACCTCATCAGGAAAACAAAATGGGGGACATCTCGGGTAGAGCGACACAGGAGGATGGGCAGACAAGTGGCTGGTGTTGAATGGGCAGAGTAGACAGGAGTCACAGAATGGTGACATCGAACCAGAGGTGACACACAGAGCGGGGGTAATGATGAACAGAAACAGCTAATACGTAGACTTTAGTAAAGAGAGTTTAAATGATTTGAGTGATGAATATGGTATGGCGAGAGTGCAGAGCATATGGAGCGAGGTTTTGTTTATGTTAATATTGCTGATCTTCCCCACCCTCCTGTACAGGACAGGACGGTACATTACCTGAAGGCATGCATATTCATGGTACATGGTACAAGTCCTGGGCAGCACGGTGGTGCAGTGGTTAGCATGGTCGCCTCACAGCAAGAAGGTCCTGGGTTTGAGCCCCAGGGTAGTCCAACAAAGGGGGTCGTCCTCTGCGTGGAATTTGCATGTTCTCCCCGTGTCTGCGTGGGTTTCCTCCCACAGTCCAAAGGCATGTAAGTCAGGTGAATCGGCTGTACTAAATTGTCCCTAGGTGTGAATGTGAATAGGTGGGCCCTGTGATGGCCTGGCGGCCAGTCCAGGGTGTCTCCCCGCCTGCCGCCCAGTGACTGCTGGGATAGGCTCCAGAGAGCAGGATAAGCGGTTTGGATAATGGATGGATGGACACAAATCCATGACATTGTCCAGCAACTTTGAATTCCTTTTACTTGCATCAGTCAACTCACTATGCTCTTATGTGACACGACATGTCCTCTTGGCTCGGACAGGACACCTGTTGTGACACGGTATGTCCTCCTGGCTCGGACAGGACACCTGTTGTGACACGGTATGTCCTCCTGGCTCGGACAGGACACCTGTTGTGACACGGCATGTCCTCCTGGCTCGGACAGGACACCTGTTGAGGGCTCCAACGTACCTGCTGGTTGTGTAAACTATATCAGACGGAGGTAAATTTATGGGCATTTTATGCATGCAGGGTTGGTGTTTTTTGTACATCTTTTATCAGTTAGGTATCATGGGATCTACCCGTCTCTTGCAGCCCCTCTTTTGCAACCCTAGCCTCCTCCTCAGGGGGCGCCCATCCTCTCTGATAGAGATGCAAAGCTTCGATTGAAGAGGTCAGGTCACATCATCTGTAGATTGCTTTTGAGGCCAGTGTTCCTCTAAAAACACAAGACAGTGAAAGCCAATGTCCCACTGACCCCTCCCCGCTCTGCTGTGTTGAGCTGTAGGTCTCCACCTGTCCAGTCACGAGCATGAGAGGATTATTTTCAAAGAGCAAGCGTTGCTCCCCGTGTTTCTCCCTACTGCATCTTATTGAGTCTAGCAGACGGTCTGGGGTGAGGATGTGAGATGTTTTCAAACTCCCTGTAGTCAGATCAAGTACAGAAGAACTTATTGTGCTGCATCCCACCTTGTCTGGCCCTCATCCAGGTACTTCTGAATAAGTTGAGGCATTAAGAGGATGCTCTCAGTCCCTTGCAAGAACTGCAACTATAGAAAAACAGCAGATCCAGGCAAATTATCAGAAGCTGCAGGCTCAAGTTCAGATGAGGACCCCCTCAGCTCAGCAAAATGAAGCAATATATTATACTACCACAAACTAACCTAACTTTGGAAATTATAGGTCCTTACACACTCAAACACGGCTTACAAACACAATATTAACACACACACACACACACACACACACATATATATATATATATATATATATATATATATATATATATATATATATCAAAAAGTATCTGTACTGTACTTTTAAATGTATGAGCTAAAACTGCTTGTAGTTCTTACAATCCTGAGAATTGAGCTGCCAACCCTTCCAGTGTTGGTGCCTTGCTCCATGGTGCAACCAAAAAATTAAAATGAAGAACTTTCATTTAACTTTGTCTCTTGTAAATGGATGTGCTCTCCTTGCCGATTGCATGATTATTCTTTTTTCTTCTCTTTTGTTCTTGTTATGTAATGTGCGTTGTACCTTATTCTTGCACACCTGTGTGATGTATTGTGTATACATGTTTCACATGCTGATGATGGCTCTGCTAGAACCATCATCTAGAGTCTAGATGATGGCTCTAGCTTCATTTTCCTTGCTGTATTAAACGTGTAAATACTTTCTGAGATTGCACGGTTTACCTCCCTATGTTGGCACCAGAGCTCTACTCATCAAGCTTCACAACCAGACAGACCAGCTACTCCACAATCACACAGCTGACTCTACCCCCCCCCCCCACATCCAATTCATCATGTCTCTGGCAGCACAGAATGATACTTGACACATGTAACGTGGACAGCATTAAATATGGCAGGATGACCTTTTGAAGAGGCAAACTGCACTGTGCAGATACAACATCAGGGACGCTGCTCCCTCACAGGAACTGATTGGCTGAATCTAGAAGATTCAGCTGGTCCAGATGGTTTCATCTGTGTAGTATTCCCTTCTATCAGGATTTAAGAAGGCGCTTGATCAAATTAGAACATGAGTTCTGCAAAATGGATTCTGTATGTGGGGCAATACGGGCCAGAAAAGCACTGCCTTTGAATGGGCAATATAGTCGGTGGTGCACTGGATTTGGTGTGACAGGAAGTGAATTACCGCGGGGTGTTTCAGGTGTGTCTAGTATGGTTCCTCAGCCAGCAGCAGGTCGGTGGATGAAAACGGCTCTCTGAGAAACGAGTGCAAATGAGGGAAGTCAAAAGTAAAGGACAACACTTGTGCCAAACGGCCCATAAAAACCTCACAACTTGTCACGTCTCGACACAAACAATGTGCGATAGCTGATAAAAGTTCCACTTTAGGCAAAAAACCAGGATTTGTGGGGGCGTCCGGGTAGCGTAGTGGTCTATTCCATTGCACACAAACTCAGGGATCGGCGGTTCAAATCCCCGTGTTACCCCCAGCTTGGTTGGGCGTCTCTACAGACACAATTGGCCATGTCTGCGGGTGGGAAGCCGGATGTGGGTAGGTGTCCCTGCGCTTCAGCATACCAGCTCCCTCACGCGTCTGGGCACACGCTCTTCCGATGGCCTCACCATCCCACTTCTGACATCAATGTAGTGAATTCAGCGGGCAGCTGGGAACCGCCACAGCCGGCACGTGCACCTGGGTCAGGGGACTGTGCTAACCAGTCAACTAAAGGGTCCGACTTGTTAGCCAAGGGCTAGCGAGTCTAGTTGTCAGTGGTCGTTACAATACATTGGATACTGCAGTATGAAAGAAACACACAGCCTGTTTAGAGGAATCCCAGTTTCCTTCAGCTTCCTGCCGATTAATGGAAAAACCGCAGGAGTTCCTGGTAGGGTTGAAAAATAATCCCGGGGTGTTTCATATCAACATGGCTAAGTAAGTCTAGCTTCTGACAAATTGATAAGCAGCACATGTGCTGTGACATCCGAGGAACTGTTCTTCCATCTGCAAATATTTCCCATCAAAAACCCATTCCAAGAGTTCAGCTCGGTTCACTTGATATGAATTCATTTCGATTAAATGTGTCATTTACAGATGTCATCATCTGCGTGGGAACCAATAAAAATAAAACTCAAGTGTAGAGAATGACAGCCGTGTGTCCATTCATTCATTTAATTAACCTTTCTGTTATGAGCCTTGAAGGGAAGAAAGAGTTGTGCAGCACAGTAAAAGGTCTCAGCAGAAACATAACGCGTATACGTCAGTGGCGGCGGACCAGTAGAGGGCGTCGGGGCGCCGCCCCCTTCAACTATCAAGAGATGAAAATCTACCTAAACATGGTAAATATAATTCAGTTGTATAATGCAAATACTGAAGAAATAAAAGTGTTGGTCAGTCTGTGAGCGCCTGTCAGAAGCATTAAACATTGGTCCAGATGGTATTTGGTTGATTTCTGTCTGAATACATATACTTCCTGTCTGAATACATATACTTCCTGTCTCAATACTACGAACCCTGATAAAATCTACAGGCCACATTGTCCTTCTTAATAACTCTGTGACTGTATGGGCATTAAAGCAGCTGGCAGGTGTGCTGCGCCAAGGTAATGCCCCCCCCCCCCCAAATTTATAGCACCAGCCGCCACTGGTGCAGAGCCTCTGTGAACCCTTATTTTTAGTGCACTATGCAGGCTGCTGCATCTCATTGCTCGTGGATTACCTGATAATAGGCCGTACGCGTGCATAATTAGATTGGCATTTCTTGCTAATGGCCCGAGCCTCCGTCACTGCTGGTTGTAGTTAATTGTAATATTCAGGGTGGATCATTTTAATGAGTGTGCTGCCAGCTTGCATATGGCGGCGTGTTTATCTGGCCCGGGAACATTCTGTGCCGGTGTCTGTTTAATGTGTTATTGACTGCATCTGTACTGCTGATGCTTCTCATGGTCGTCTCGTCTGAATTAGGGTCCTCGGAATAAGAGGCCACACATGTGCGGAGCCAGAATCCGAGGCGGTTACTCGCAGCTATTAAGGCTCATTAGCATAAGAGACAAACACCGTTGACAGCATCTGTCTCAGGAGCACGCAGTCATTAGAGACGGACTCACCATCCCTGTTCCCCTCGTGGCATTCTGGCTTACTTTTCACATCACAGTGTTTTTTATTTTAATCCTTTCTCTCTCTCTCTCTCTCTCTCTCTCTCTCTCTCTCTCTCTCTCTCTCTCTCTCTCTCTCTCTCTCTCTCTCTCTCTCTCTCTCTCTCTCTCTCTCTAACTCTATCACTCTCTCTCTCTGTCAGTCTCTCTGTCTCTGTCTAACTATCACTCTCTCTCTCTCTCTCTCTCTCTCTCCCTCTCTCTCTGTCTAACTCTATCACTCTCTCTCTCTGTGTCTAACTCTATCACTCTCTCTCTCTCTGTCTAACTCTATCACTCTCTCTCTCTCTCTCTCTAACTCTATCACTCTCTCTCTGTCTAACTCTATCACTCTCTCTCTGTCTAACTCTATCACTCTCTCTCTCTGTGTCTAACTCTATCACTCTCTCTCTGTCTAACTCTATCACTCTCTCTCTGTCTAACTCTATCACTCTCTCTCTGTCTAACTCTATCACTCTCTCTCTCTGTGTCTAACTCTATCACTCTCTCTGTGTCTAACTCTATCACTCTCTCTGTGTCTAACTCTATCACTCTCTGTCTAACTCTATCACTCTCTCTCTGTCTAACTCTATCACTCTCTCTCTGTGTGTCTAACTCTATCACTCTCTCTCTGTCTCTGTCTAACTCTATCACTCTCTCTCTCTCTCCCTCTGTCAGTCTATCTCTCTCTCTCTCTCTGTCTAACTCTATCACTCTCTCTCTGTGTCTAACTATCACTCTCTCTCTCCCTCTGTCAGTCTCTCTGTCACTCTCTCTCTGTCTAACTCTATCACTCTCTCCCTCTGTCACTCTCTCTCTGTCTCTGTCTAACTATCACTCTCTCTCTCTCTCTCTCTCTCTCTCTCTCTCTCTCTAACTCTATCACTCCCTCTCTCTCTCTCTGTCTAACTCTATCACTCTCTCTCTCTCTGTCTAACTCTACCACTCTCTCTCTCTGTCTAACTCTATCACTCTCTCCCTCTGTCAGTCTCTCTCTGTCACTCTCTCTGTCTAACTCTATCACTCTCTCTCTCTCTCTGTCTAACTATCACTCCCTCTCTCTCTCTAACTCTATCACTCTCTCTGTCTCTGTCTAACTCTATCACTCTCTCTGTCTCTCTCTCTGTCTGTCTAACTCTATCACTCTCTCTCTGTCTAACTCTATCACTCACTCTCTCTGTCTAACTCTATCACGCTCTCTCTCTGTCTGTCTAACTCTATCACTCTCTCTCTCTGTCTAACTCTATCACTCTCTCTGTCTGTCTAACTCTATCACTCACTCTCTCTGTCTAACTCTATCACTCTCTCTCTCTGTCTGTCTAACTCTATCACTCACTCTCTCTGTCTAACTCTATCACTCACTCTCTCTGTCTAACTCTATCACTCTCTCTCTGTCTGTCTAACTCTATCACTCTCTCTCTCTGTCTAACTCTATCACTCTCTCTGTCTGTGTCTAACTATCACTCACTCTCTCTGTCTAACTCTATCACTCTCTCTCTCTGTCTAACTCTATCACTCTCTCTCTCTCTCTCTCTGTCTAACTCTATCACTCTCTCTGTCTGTCTAACTCTATCACTCTCTCTCTCTGTCTAACTCTATCACTCTCTCTCTCTGTCTGTCTAACTCTATCACTCTCACTCTCTGTCTGTCTAACTCTATCACTCTCTCTCTCTGTCTAACTCTATCACTCTCTCTCTCTCTGTCTAACTCTATCATTCTCTCTCTCTGTCTAACTCTATCACTCTCTCTCTCTGTCTAACTCTATCACTCACTCTCTCTGTCTAACTCTATCATTCTCTCTCTGTCTGTCTAACTCTCTCTCTCTCTGTCTAACTCTATCACTCTCTCTCTAACTCTATCACCCTCTCTTTGTCTAACTCTTATCACTCTCTCTCTCTCTCTCTCTCTCTCTCTCTCTCTCTCTCTCTCTCTCTCTCTCTCTCTCTCTCTCTCTCTCTCTCTCTCTCTCTCTCTCTCTTTGTCTAACCCTATCACTCTCTCTCTCTGTCTAACTCTATCACTCTCTCTCTCCCCCTCTGTCAGTCTCTCTCTCTCTCTGTCTAACTCTATCGCTCTCTCTCTCCCTCCGTCAGTCTCTCTCTCTCTAACTCTATCACTTTCTCTCTCTGTCTGTCTAATTCTATCGCTCTCTCGCTCTCTCCCACTCTCAATTCAATTCAGTTCAATTCAACAGGGGTTTATTGGAGGAGGCATGTGGTAGTCTGCAGCCCTCCCCGGATCGGCAGAGGGGGTGGAGCAGTGACCGGGATGGTTGCAAGAGTGGGGTGGTTGGAAGAGTGGGCTGGTTGGAAGAGTGGGGTAATTGGACGGATACAATTGGGAAAAAAGAGAGAGAGGGGGGGTTGACATGACCGCTCTTATTTTACATTGACCACACTGCAGGCATACAAACACAACCCACCACAAACAACAGCAACCTCAAGTACACCGTACAATCTACCACTACTACTACTACCACTACTGCTACTACTACTACCACTACTAGTACTACCACTACTGCTACTACTAGTGCTGCTGCTACTACTACTACTACTGCTACTACTACTACTACTGCTACTACCACTACTACTGCTGCTACTACTACTACTACTACTACCACTATAACTACTACTACTACTACTACTACTACTACTACTACCACTTTTGGCTGCTCCCGTTAGGGGGCGCCACAGCGGATCATCCGTTTCCATCTCTTCCTGTGCTCTGCATCTTCCTCTGTCACACCAGCCACCCGCATGTCCTCCCTCACCACATCCATAAACCTCCTCATTGGCCTTCCTCTTCTCCTCTTCCCTGGCAGCTCCATATTCAGCATCCTTCTCCCAGTATACCCAGCATCTCTCCTCCACACATGTCCAAACCATCTCCATCTTGTCTCTCTTGCTTTGTCTCCAAACCGTCCAACCTGAGCTGTCCCTCTAATATACTTATTCCTAATCCTGTCCTTCTTCATCACGTCATATATCTACATATATCTACATATATCTATATATATGTGTATGTGTGTGTATATATATATATGTGTATATGTATATATATATATATATATATATATATATATATATATATATATATACACACACACACATACACATACACATGATTTGTCATCATGTATATCGGTTACAGCATCGTTTCATCATTTTTGGCTTCATCTAGTAAGTTCTCAGTACAGGACCTGCTCTACTCTGTGCACCAGCACCTCGCGGGGAGATTGACAGCTCGGCGGTGCAGTGGCTGGTCCAGCTCATCCCTGCTGACCATTTATTTAACCAGCTCGTTTAATCAACTTAATTAGAAACCCCAACAGTTAATCATCTGAGCAGCCAATGAATCAGGCCGCTTTACCTCTTCAGAAAAACCTTCCTGCCACATTCCCCTCCACATTTCTCCATGATGCATCAGTCTGTGCTGTTGCTGAGGACACATGGGAACTAACGTGTTGTTCAGGACTTCCTTGTTGTCTGTCCACTGGCATTAAAGGATCATTTCACCTTTTTACGACCTGGGTCTTAGTTCTGTAGTTTTTACCACCGTGCATATTGGTGGTACTGTTCTGCTCACTGGCTTTGTTGTGGAGATGTTTGACACTGGACCACCGTTGGACACAGCTTTCCCACAGCATCTTATGGGGCAACTGAGCATGAGCAACAAACATGTCTGAACAAATCCAATTTAATTAACCCAATTATGTAAGCCACATATTTGGAAGGGAAAACAGAGTGCAAAAAAAACAAAAAACAAAAACAAAGGCTTTTACCCAAAATGTCCAATATTATATTGGTACCATTGCTGAGCTACTTAAAGATAATGATGATAACAACAACAACAATAATAATAATATATTTTATTTATAGAGGGCTTTTCAAAATACTCAAAGTTAAAATAAACATAAAATTAACACACCAAAAATATAAACACACAACATTAATCACACATTAAATGGAATTCTGAAGAGGCGAGTTATGGTTAATGATGTGCCCGTGGACAGATCGGTGCATTCTCTGATGTGTTTGGGAAGGGAGTCCCAGAAGGTGGGGCAGATATGGAGAAGGTTCTGTTGCCCTAGGTCTGGTATTTGGTCCTGTGTGGTGGAGACAGGAGGTCCAGTGCTTGGTGCTGTGCGGTGGAGACAGGAGTTCCAGTGCTTGGTCCTGTGTGGTGGAGACAGGAAGTTCGGTGCTTGGTCCTGTGTGGTGGAGACAGGAGGTCCGGTGCTTGGTCCTGTGTGGTGGAGAGAGGAGGTCCAGCGCTTGGTCCTGTGTGGTGGAGACAGGAGGTCCGGTGCTTGGTCCTGTGTGGTGGAGAAATGAGGTCCGTTGTTTGGCCCTGTGTGGTGGAGACAGGGGGTCCGGTGCTTGGTCCTGTGTGGTGGAGAGAGGAGGTCCAGTGCTTGTTCCTGTGTGGTGGAGACAGGAGTTCCAGTGCTTGGTCCTGTGTGGTGGAGAGAGGAGGTCCAGTGCTTGTTCCTGTGTGGTGGAGACAGGAGGTCCGGTGCTTGGTCCTGTGTGGTGGAGAGAGGAGGTCCAGTGCTTGGTCCTGTGTGGTGGAGACAGGAGGTCTGGTGCTTGGTCCTGTGTGGTGGAGAAAGGAGGTCCCTTGTTTGGTCCTGTGTGGTGGAGACAGGAGGTCCGGTGCTTGGTCCTGTGTGGTGGAGACAGGAGGTCCGGTGCTTGGTCCTGTGTGGTGGAGACAGGAGGTCCGGTGCTTGGTCCTGTGTGGTGGAGACAGGAGGTTGGGTTCGGAGGGGCGAAGGCTGTGGGAAGGAGTATGGTAGTGGAGCAGGGGGCCTAGTTATAGAAGCCTTTTTGAGTGAGGAGAAAGACTTTGAATTGGATCTATTGTCAGACAGGGAGCCAGTGGAGGTTCTGGACAACAAGGTGATGTGGTCACATGGGTGGGAGTGGGTGAGCAGGCGGGCAGCAGAGTTCTGGATGTACTGGAGTTTGTTCAGGACTTTGGATGATGAGCCATCAATTCTAGATGCCAAGATGGATCAAAGTTTCAGCAGCAGAGATGGAGACTGATGGGTGGAGACGAGCTATGTTTTTTAGGTGGAACAAGGCAGTTCTGGTGATTGACGTGATGTTCAAAGGAGAGGTTGGTGTCCAAAATGATTCTGAGGTTGTGGATGTGGGGGGAGGCGGACTGAATGGAGTTATCGATGGTGGGGCAGATGTTGTAAGTGGTTTTGGTAAGGGATTTGGGACCAATGATGATCATGTCAGATTTATCACAATTTAGTTTGAGGAAGATGGCTTGCATCCATGATTTCACATCAGCGAGGCAGTTGGTCAGTTGGTGGAGAAAGTGGTAGTGGTACTTCCTGGTTCAACTTGCAGGAGTGACCAGTTCATATTTACCATAGGCAGTAGTACCCATCTATAAACTACCTGGACATGGTCTAACTGAGACACTATCTTATTTTATTTGTCATTGAAAGGACAGATTGAAGGCTTGTGTTCGGTTGGCCCATAACATGCCGTAGTCCGATCACCAAAATCTCCAAAATGAAGCAGGTGAGTAAAATGACATCATCACCAATATGCACTGTGGTGAAAACGAGAAAAAAAAAACACCCAAGTTGTGAAAAAAAAAGGAATTGCCCTCTAAGATCCTCATAGATAATACTGATACCAGAAGTATCATATCAGTATTATAGTATTATATATACTATACAATACTATATAGTATTATATATGGTACTATAATACTATATAATACTATATAGTATTTAGTATTATATCAGTATTGATACTGATACCACTACAGTTCCTGAAACCAACCAACATCTACATCCACATCCACATGCACCTGCACATGCACATCAACAGCCACATGCAGATCCACATCCACACCCACATGTACCTCCACACCCACACCCACATCCACACCCACATCCACATGCACATCCTCATCTACATCCACATGCACCTGCACATGTACATCAACAGCCACGTGCACATCCACATCCCCATGCACATCCACATGTACATCTACACCCACATGCACATCCACATGTACATCCACACCCACATGCACATCCACATTCACATGGACATCCATATTCATCCGCAGACGTGCAGACACACACACACACACACACACACACGGAGGTCACTCGGGGTCGAGTATCCTCCTTCTAGGTCCTTGTGGGTATCCTTGCAGGAGGAAGTAGCTATGCATGAGGAGCGGTAATATCTATGAAACTTAGAAGGGTTGGGCATATGAGGTGAGGGGGGTGTCCACGGAGCAGAAAGAGGGAGAAAGACAGTGAGAGCGAGTGCAAAAGAGGACATGGAGAGAGAGGAGGAACTGTTTGCACTGAGAGTGACCATGCAGTCTCTCTCTCGGTCGCGCTTCGATAGTACACAAGCATAACGCACTGCAGGTCCTGAAACCAACCCTACTGCAGGGCATGATGCTGCTATTCCTGACTGAGTCACGCAAGCAGCATCCCCTCTCTGCTGTCCTGAGCATGACCGTCTCTGATGCCAGTGTGCAGAGGACACACACACACACACTCACACACACACACACACACACACACACACACACACACACACACACACACACACACACACACACACACCTATCTCTTTTCAACATGCACGCCGCTGACGTGCCCCCTCCCATCACGACCGAATCTCAGCTTGCCATCACACATCCTGTCATCCTCCACGCCGTGCGTCCTGCTGAGGCCTCCGTCAGCCGTAACTGACAGTATGACAGAGGACTCGGTTATGAGTCATGCCTGGGTTGGTGGCCTCACAGCTGGGTACCTCCAGCACCACACCTGGGTACCCCGGCTGCCAACCACGCCATCAACGCCAAATGCTCACGAGGGGAGAGAGACAGAAAGAGGAAGTGTGTGTGTGTGTGTGTGTGTGTGTGTGTGTGTGTGTGTGTGTGTGTGTGTGTGTGTGTGGGTTCACTCAGTCACATGTTTGGATAAGATACAAAAGAAAAGGCAGACAGGGAATGAGATTACTCGGTATAGACGGAGAACATTGAATATGGAAACGTGACAGACAGTTAGGGAAAAAGTGTATTGTAAGGTGAGGCCTCCATACCAGGAAGTGATCTGCAGGCAGTGCGAGTGCAGCACCTTTGGAAATGAGATCTGCTAACAAACGAGAGTCGGAGAGAAGACACCGCAGGAGGAGAGTTTGTTTGAGGAGGGATTTGGTCAGAAACTGGGGAGCTTTCCGGGAAGTTGTATTCAAATTGAGGTGTGGCATGTGGGATTAGGGAAATTTTCAGCAGACCTCGTTTGCACCGGAAAGCCGACCCATTTGGATGGCAAATTAATACCGCGGGCTCTGATGCCGCCGCTCTCATTAGTCAATGTCTGACTAGAGATGGGTCAGGTTTTACTCTTGTAGAGGTTAGTTTGTGTTTGGATGGAGGGCTTGGACTGTTTAGGGTCAGCGATTCAACTGTACTTTTTCCACCAAGGACGGGTTGTACTGCACAATCATCCACATCCACGTCCACATCCATATGCACATCCACATCTACTCAAAGCCCATGTAAAGCGCTTTGAGTGGCTGTTGCAGCTAGAAAAGTGCTATATAAAATGCAACTTGATTGATTGATTGAATGATCTACATGCACATGCAAATCCACATGCACATCCACGTCCACATCGACATGTACATCTACACCCACGTCCATATCCACATCCGCATGCACTTCCACATCGACATGCACATCCACACCCACGTCCACATTCACACCCACGTCCACATCTACATGCACGTCCACATCCACATCGACATGCACATGTACGTCCACATCCACTTCCACATCCACATCTACGTCGACATGCACATGTACATCCACGTCCACATCGACATGTACATCTACACCCACGTCCATATCCACATCCGCATGCACTTCCACATCGACATGCACATGCACGTCCACATCCACATCGACATGCACATGCACGTCCACATCCACATCCACATCCACATCTACGTCGACATGCACATGTACATCCATGTCCACATGCACACCCACATCTATATGCACATCCACGTCCATATCCACATGCACATCCACGTCCATATCCACATGCACATTCACATGCGTATGCAGACAGACAGACAGACACACACACACACACACACACCTGCACGTGTGAAGAAAATTCTGTTAATTATGTATCAGAGGAATATGGAGGCACACATACAGCACAAGGTCGGCGCTCAAGAGTGTGAGAGATCAGTTTGGATTGGGAGACATCTGACCATCCAGCCAGCCAGATTTACTGCCTGCACCTTCTGTAGCATACCACCAATGGCCAAAAAAAAAGAGCCATTCAAGTGAACATTTATACCATTATCATATTTTACCATGTCTGCAATACTTGATTAAAGCTTAAATTTCCCTCACTCACTCACTCACTCACTCATTCAATCATCCACTCACTCACTCACTGAATCAATCAATCAATCAATCAAGCAATCCACCAATGTATGTATGTATGTATGTATGTATGTATGTATGTATGTATGTATGTATGTATGTATGTATGTATCTATCTATCTATCTATCTATCTATCTATCTATCTATCTATCTATCTATCTATCTATCTATCTATCTGTTTCTGTCTGTCTGTCTGTCTGTCTGTCTGTCTGTCTATCTATCTATCTATCTATCTATCTATCTATCTATCTATCTATCTATCTATCTATCTATCTATCTATCTATCTATCTATCTATCTATCTATCTGTCTGTCTGTCTGTCTGTCTGTCTGTCTGTCTGTCTGTCTGTCTGTCTGTCTATCCATCTATCTATCTATCTATCTATCTATCTATCTATCTATCTATCTATCTATCTATCTATCTATCTATCTATCTATCTATCTATCTATCTATCTATCTATCTATCTATCTATCTATCTATCTATCTATCTGTTTCTGTCTGTCTGTCTGTCTGTCTGTCTGTCTGTCTGTCTGTCTGTCTATCTATCTATCTATCTATCTATCTATCTATCTATCTATCTATCTATCTATCTATCTATCTATCTATCTATCTATCTATCTATCTATCTAGCTCACCTCTTCACACAAACACACACCGAACCACACTGAGCCTCAGCTGAGACCCACACACCCACACACACACACCAAGACACCAAGAAAATCAAGACACAGCTCACTGGACTGCAGCAAAGACCCAGCCAGCACCTGCTGCCACACACACACACACACACACACACACACTGGCTCACTCTCTTCAATGTGTGTGTATGTTTGTCACTATTTTTTGTCTCCCGGTTTCTGTTTTAAAGTTTGCGAAGTGACCTTTACTTGTTTATTTGCTCCCTTCCGTCCCTCCTCTCCTTCCCCACGCTATCTGTTATTCACTCCCTCCGTCATCAGCAGCCCTCTCTCATTTACTCCATTTTCTGTTTCTCCTCTCCTCTCTTTTCACTCCCCACTCCAAACAAACCCCCTTCCTGCCTAGCTCATTTCTGCCTTGCTCATTGTTGTTAATGCAACACTAGTTTTTATACAGGACCAGCGTGAACACCCAGAGACGCTCCTGTAAAGTCCTGTCATACTACACAGTACCATGCTGGTGATAGTCTTGTTGTTGCACCGTATCACCACAGTGGAAGAGTACCACATAAATGCATGAAGTGTATATATAAATACCCTGTATTTACTGCTACTTTTGGCTGCTCCCATTAGGGGGCGCCACAGCGGATCATCCGTTTCCATCTCTTCCTGTCCTCTGCATCTTCCTCTGTCACACCAGCCACCTGCATGTCCTCCCTCACCACATCCATAAACCTCCTCTTTGGCCTTCCTCTTCTCCTCTTCCCTGGCAGCTCCATATTATTTTTTTTGGAATAATTTTATTTCTGATTTTTCCCTTTTTTCTCCCAATTTAGTGGCCAATCGATCCCTATTTTAGTTCAAACACCACCCTCGTACTACATGCGTTCGCCAACTGCATCTCTCCGGCCGGCAGTCTCGAAGGAGACGCCTCGCCACTTCTGGGACAAGGCGACTCCAGGTCGAACCACTGCTCCCCCCCCACACCCAGAGAAGCATTCATGTGACGAACACAAGCTGACTCCGCCCCCCTCCCCAAGACAGCACTGCCAATTATTGCTGCTTCATCGAGTCCGGCCATAGTCGGATCTGACGAGACCGGGGCGCCAACCCCGGTCCCCAGTGGGCAACTGCATCGACACAAAGCCGATGCTTAGACCGCTACACCACCGCGGACCCCGGCAGCTCCATATTCAGCATCCTTCTCCCAGTATACCCAGCATCTCTCCTCCACACATGTCCAAACCATCTCCATCTTGTCTCTCGTGCTTTGTCTCCACACCGTCCAACCTGAGCGGTCCCTCTAATATACTCGTTCCTAATCCTGTCCTTCTTCACCACTCCCAGTGAAAGTCTTATCATCTTCACCTCTGCCACCTCCACCTCCAGCTCCACCTCCTGTTTTTTCATCAGCACCAGTGTCTCCAAACCATATAACATAGCTGGTCTCACCACCATCTTGTAAACCTTCCCTTTAACTCTTGCTGGTACCCTTCTGTCACACATCACTCCTGCCACTCTTCTCCACCCACTCCACCCTGCCTGCACCCTCTTCTTCACCTCTCTTCTGCACTCATTACTTTGGACAGTTGACCCCAAGTATTTAAACTCATATGCCATCGTCACCTCCACTCTTTGCATCCAGTCCTCTTGCTGCTACTGACTTTCATTCCTCTTCTCTCCTGTGCATACCTCCACCTCTCCAGACTCTCCTCCTCAGATCACAATGTCATGAAGACTCCTGCCTGATCTTGTCTGTTAACCTGTCCGTCACCATTGCAAACAAGAAATCTAAATTGAAAACTCGT
The DNA here is from genome assembly GCF_029633865.1 of Lampris incognitus. NCBI lineage: Eukaryota > Metazoa > Chordata > Actinopteri > Lampriformes > Lampridae > Lampris > Lampris incognitus. Next base: position 3,525,060 of record NC_079222.1, read on the forward strand.
CTGCTCTCATTAGCTTTCCACTAGCTGTCTTATTTCCTTGGTACTTTGACTTCTTTCTGGGCTTTGTGACAACTATCCTCTTCTGGAAGGGCATCCGTCTCAGTGTATTTATAACTGTAGTTCTTGGCAGTAGTCTCTTGGCTTTGTCCTGCTGAAGAGAATCCATACACCCATCCATCCATTCATCATCCAAACCGCTTATCCTGCTCTCAGGGTCGCAGGGATGCTGGAGCCTATCCCAGCAGTCACTGGGCGGCAGGCGGGGAGACACCCTGGACAGGCCGCCACAGGGCCGACGCGCACACACACATACACACACATGCACACACACACACACATATACACACATATTCACACCTAGGGACCATTTAGTAATGGCGAGTCACCTGACCTACATGTCTTTGGACTGAGGGAGGAAACCGGAGCCCCCGGAGGAAACTCACGCAGACGTGGGGAGAACATGCAAACTCCACACAGAGGACGACGCTGGACGACCCCCAAGGTCGGATGGGGTTCAAACCCAGGACCTTCTTGCTTTGAAATGACTGCGCTAACCACTGCACCACCGTGCCGCCACTTTCTGACTCTAAAAACACTTTCTGAATGTATCGCACAATTCTGGCCACCTGTTTGCATCTTTGAGCCCATGAGTGCCCACCTTGTGCACCTGTCCCCCTCTATCCTCCCCCCCCCCCAACTCTCTCTCTCTCTGTCCGTCTGTCCCTCTCTTCCTCACTTTCGAGGAAACATTTTCTTCCTCGATGGACTGACTGTGCGATGACCGTGGATCACCTCTCTCTCTCTTTCGACCACCTGATGAATTTGGAGCCTGTTTGTGATACGTCCCGTTGTCCCGTGGTCGCAGTCCCAACCCCCTGGTGATTTATGGTATCGTTCGCACTCTTCTCATTTCAAAGTGCTTTAACACCTCTTGTTTTAGCTATGCTTCTCTGTGTGAACGCTGTGTCAGCGTCTGCCTCGCCGCTGGTGTGTCTGTGAGGTGTCTTCTCTCTGCACGGCCTCGCTGAGCAGAGCTGGTTTGGTGTCACAGGGTCCCGCTGGCTCTTGACTGCATCTGCTGGGTTCCTGATGTTGTCTCGGATGGACACAATTTCACGAAATTTGCCTTGCACTTTACTACCCGGCACATTTCAGTTTGCTAAATGTTATCCATAAACTGTACGTATTCTACATGACCGTGCTCCGTGTCATCTGTTTGTGATCATGCTGCTATTTCTGTATAATTTGTACATTTGACACCTATTGCATGTCTGTCCGCCCCAGAAGAGGGAAATCCGTGGTGTTGCGCTTCCTGAGGTTTCACCCATATTTTTTTTTTCACGATAAGGTTTTTCTTGTGGAGTTTTTCCTGATTCAAGTTTACGGTCCAAGGATGGAAGGTGTCATACATCGTATACCCCTTCTGTTGTCTACAAGTTACCCCTTCTGTTGTCTACAAGTTACCCCTTCTGTTGTCTACAAGTCACCCCTTCTGTTGTCTACAAGTTACCCCTTCTGTTGTCTACAGGTTACCCCTTCTGTTGTCTACAAGTTACCCCTTCTGTCGTCTACAAGGTACCCCTTCTGTTGTCTACAGGTTACCCCTTCTGTTGTCTACAGGTTACCCCTTCTGTTGTCTACAGGTTACCCCTTCTGTTGTCTACAAGTTACCCCTTCTGTTGTCTACAGGTTACCCCTTCTGTTGTCTACAGGTTACCCCTTCTGTTGTCTACAGGTTACCCCTTCTGTTGTCTACAGGTTACCCCTTCTGTTGTCTACAAGTTACCCCTTCTGTTGTCTACAGGTTACCCCTTCTGTTGTCTACAAGTTACCCCTGCTGTTGTCTACAAGTTACCCCTTCTGTTGTCTACAAGTTACCCCTTCTGTCGTCTACAAGTTACCCCTTCTGTTGTCTACAAGTTACCCCTTCTGTCGTCTACAAGGTACCCCTTCTGTTGTCTACAGGTTACCCCTTCTGTTGTCTACAGGTTACCCCTTCTGTTGTCTACAGGTTACCCCTTCTGTTGTCTACAAGTTACCCCTTCTGTTGTCTACAAGGTACCCCTTCTGTTGTCTACAGGTTACCCCTTCTGTTGTCTACAGGTTACCCCTTCTGTTGTCTACAGGTTACCCCTTCTGTTGTCTACAAGTTACCCCTTCTGTTGTCTACAGGTTACCCCTTCTGTTGTCTACAAGTTACCCCTGCTGTTGTCTACAAGTTACCCCTTCTGTCGTCTACAGCAGGGGTGGGCAATCTTATCCAGAAAGTGCTGGCGTGGGTGCAGGTTTTTGGTTTTTGTTCCAACCAAGCAGTTACACACCTGATCCCACGAATCAACCAGAAGAGTCTTTGCTGAGGAACTTGATTAGGAGACACAGGTGTGTAATTGCTTGGTTGGAGCAAAAACCTGGACCCACACCGGCACTTTCTGGACAAGATTGCCCACCCCTGGTCTACAGGTTACCCCTTCTGTCGTCTACAAGTTACCCCTTCTGTTGTCTACAGGTTACCCCTTCTATTGTCTACAAGTTACCCCTTCTGTTGTCTACAAGTTACCCCTTCTGTCGTCTACAGGTTACCCCTTCTATTGTCTACAAGTTACCCCTTTCTTATGTCTACAGGTTACCCCTTCTGTTGTCTACAAGTTACCCCTTCTGCTGTCTACAGGTTACCCCTTCTGTCGTCTACAGGTTACGCCTTCTATTGTCTACAAGTTACCCCTTCTGTTGTCTACAGGTTACCCCTTCTATTGTCTACAAGTTACCCATTCTGTTGTCGACAGGTTACCCCTTCTGTTGTCTACAGGTCAAAATGACCCACAACAGTGTGTAACAGCAGAGAAAAGACTCTAAATGATATTTATTCAACCTGAAATGTGATGACTTTTCCTACAGTGACCCCAACATTAGAACAAGTGAAACATTGTTTGGTTTCATATTTCCATGAACGCTGTACACCACTAGGGTACTAAGATTGTACTGGGGTCATGTGTGATCCTAAGACAACTACTTTCTGCACATTTCTGCTACTTTCTTAGCCTATACAAGTGCTATATCTTGCTAAAAAGTTAATTTTTACACCTATGCAGTCCTATGCAATACCTTAAGCAATGATAATAATAATATTAATAATAATAACAATAGTAATAATACTAATACTACTACCACCACTACTACTACTAATGCCTTAAATTTGTTTTTCTGGCAGACCAGCGTGTTAGTGATGGTGAGGTCGTACTGAGAACATTTGCTAAGAAGCAGAACTCCATTAGAGTTGATGTTCTCAATGCCTTCCTTTCCTATAGTGCCCTTCCAGAGATGTTGATCCGGGCCGACCCCGGTGTTGAAGTCTCCTAGGAGAATAATCTTATCCGTCCTCAGGATTCTTGACAGTGTCTTATCTAAGCAGGCAGGGAAGGTCTCTTTAACTTCCTCTTCAGAGTCTAAAGTAAGGGCATAGGCACTCAAAACTGTTGTCATCTGGTTGTTGGCAAGCAGCAGACGGATGGTCATGAGATGCTCACTGATCCCCACAGGAAGTTCAGAGAGGTGGCTGATGATCTGGTTGCTGATGGCAGATAAAACAGTGGTTGTACTATCCATCAGTATGCGCACATTACAGGCTCCAAAGTTCGTGATCCTATCTTTCTGACCACATGTGGGGATCCCTCTGGGTGCAGTAATCCAGTCAGGAGGTTTGAGGCAGGCTATTTTTATGGCACCTTTTCCAGCCCCTTCCCCAGGTGGAGTGAGAAGAGTGGATCCTAAAGAGAGCTGCTCAGTCGCGGGTGCAGCTACCAAAGGGCTCTTTCTACTTTGTTCCATGAGCCCAGCGACTGACTCTAGCACCCACCGCCTGATGTACCAGTTTATGACTAGGGGCTTCCAGATTGCGCAATCCTGCTGCCATTGCCACTTGCCAGTAGCCACTGGACTTAATCCGGGATGTTAGGGTGGATTCCCTTTATGGAGGACGCCTGTGCGTGCCTTTGTTTAACTTGGGGAGACTGGTGCACAGACAGCCACCCCACAGTCCTTGACAGATCTGGGTCAGGATCCAGTGGCATGGAGTCCAAGACGACTGGAGGCCCATTTCTGCTGCAGCCTTCATCTGCCTTCCCAGCTGTTGTGATGCTCCCTTTAAGTTAGCCATCATCCTCTGCCTGTTCCACCATTGAGGTCTTGGTTGGATTGCTCTTTGTCAGGGACCTCCCCCTTGACCTTACCACCATGGGTGACCCTACCAGGAGCATAGCTCCAGATGGCATTGCTTTTGGGATCTCAGGACCATGCAAGCTTCTCCACCACAACAAGGTGACAATACACACACACACACACACACACACACACACACACACACACACACACACACACACACACACACACACACACACACGCATGCTTAAGGCCAGTGTTAGGGTGGGAAATGAGGCTAAGAAAGGCTGGAGTTAGAACGGGTTCAAGTATTAATTTCCCCGATTTGAATAGAGCTCCACTGTAAGGATGTGATTATAAATTAATTAATTTAATCCCTGAGTCATTTTTTTATGTCGCCCCCGCAGTGATGTTTGAAACGGAAATTACAGATCAGAAACTGCTTTGGGGTCAATTCTTAAGTAAACGTTAATATTTTTAATAATGCACCCGGCTAGAGGGTTCCTTACACCATCAGTTCTCTGAGAATCTCATTCACATCCAAGCAAAACTGGTACTGTAACTGAAATATGCCGGACTGAATCGATATTGAATTAAACTGAATCGAATTGTTTTGGGACCTGGTGAATCAGAACCTAATCAATTCAGGAAATCAGTGGCGATACCCACCCAGCCCTAGTTGGAGTGGTCTTGAAGACAGGAATTCAGTGAGGTTAAGGGAGACATCGGGCTTAGACAAAGATAAATATTAACATCTAGAACGTTAATTATGGTACAAAACTTCACATTCATGCAACAGAACTGTACAAAACATTCACTAAGGACAACACAGGACTCATTATTAGTCGTGGCATTGCTATGAGTGCCCCCTCCAGCATAAATATCTGAAGCTCTCAACACCAACCTGGATTAATGCTAATGAACATCTAGTCTGCAAACGAAAAAAACACACGATAACAACATGAATCATGGACTTTCATTACGGTTTACAGCCACAGTGGGGAAAACAAAAGACAGAAATTACACCCGGGGCAGCACTGTTCATCCACTTACAATCGTAGAAGGGTTTTAAAAGAATAAACCAGTGTAAAAATGAAACATATGCAGCTTAAACTCAGACTACTGCCCTTAAAACACGAGAGACGGGGCTGTTAATAGAAAATGTCTCTAGCATATTGAGTTAAATTATTTGGTGCTAAATGGGCCAAAGGTCACATCAATGAATCATCAACTTATCTTAACAAGCACAAAACGGCCTCATCGTGGATGACTCACTGTGAGGAAAAAAAAAGCCACGTTACGTTGACTGTGAATGTACTGTCTCTACACCATAAAAACAACACATCCGCAGAAAACATGCAAGACAAAGCTGCGGATGCTTAAAGGAGTGGACAGCGGACTCCGGCAAGACCCGCGGAGGAGGTTTGAGTATTTATGTCAGTAACTCTTGGTGCAACAATATAAAGATGGTTGAAAGGCATTGCTCAGCTGATCTGGAGCTGCTTATGATTCAGTGCAGGCCTTTTTACCTGCCCAGGGAGCTAACGGTATACACCCCCCCCCCCCACATGCTAATGCTAAGGTAGCACTTAAGCAGCTACAATGTGCCATCAGCAGACATCAGACCAAATACCCGGACAATGCCTTTATCATAGGTGGTGACTTTAATCAGGCTAACTTCAGGGCTGTATTGCCCAAATTCCATCAGCATGTCTCCTGCCCCACTAGGGGACAAAACACCCTGGACCATCTCTATATGAACATTAAGGATTCATACAAAGCTACTCCCTGCCCCCACCTGGGGCAGTCTGACCACCTCTGCCTGTTCCTGATCCTAGCCTACAAACCCCTAATAAAACGGAACAAGCGGGCAGTAAAGACAATCACTGTCTGGCCAGAAGGAGTAGTCTCTGAACTCCAGGACTGTTTTGACAACACAGACTGGAGTATTTTTGCACATTCAGCTACCCATGGCTCCCATACAGACATTAATGAACAGACATCTGTCATACTAGCCTACATTAACTTTTGCACTGAGAGTGTCAAAACCACAAAATCAATCTGCACCTTTCCAAACCAGAATCCCTGGATGACCAGTGAGGTCCAGGTCCGGCAGCTGACGAAAGTCCGGGATGCAGCGTTCAAGTCAGGTAACTGTGAGGCCTACAGTGCAGCCAGATACAACCTCAAAAAGGGCATCAGAACAGCCAAACATAAATATTCCCTACGAATAGAGGACCACTTTCACAATAACTCTGATCCCCGGTGAATGTGGCAAGGCATTCAGTCTATCACAGACTACAAAAGCTCCAATATTGGTCCCACAGTCCATGAAGCCGCCCTGCCAGACAAGCTAAATCATTTCTATGCCCACTTTGACAAGGGCAATACTGACCCAGCCACAAAAATCCCCAGCCACCCAGAAAACCAGGTGCTCACTCTACCAGTCGCAGAGGTCAGAGAATCACTGTGCAGAGTGAACACACGGAAGGCTGCTGGACAAGACGGCATACTGGGTCGGGTCCTCTGGGAATGTGCTGACCAGCTGGCTGGGGTCTTCACAACTATATTTAACCTCTCACCATCCCAATCCATAGTTCCGGCATGCTTTAAGACCACCTATATTATTCCTGTCTCAAAGAAACCAACATCCACATATCTGAATGACTACCGACCCATAGCACTCACCCCCATTGCCATGAAGTGCTTTGAGAGACTGGTTCTGGCTCACAACAAAATCATAATCCCCCCCACATTCGACCCACATCAGTTCGCCTACCGTCCCAAAAGGTCTACTGAGGATGCCATTGCCACTGCCCTGCACTTTGCTCTGACCCACCTTGAACTTAACACCACATACATCCGGATGCTGTTTATAGATTACAGCTCTGCCTTCAACACTATCATCCCCGCCACACTAACCACCAAACTCCTCTCCCTTGGCCTCAACCCCTCCCTCTGTAACTGGACCCTGGACTTCCTGACCAACAGACCTCAGTCTGTTAGGTGAGGTGACCACACCTCCTCCACCCTGACCCTCAGCATAGGTGCCCCTCAAGGCTGTGTTCTGAGCCTCCTCCTTTTCTCCCTCTTTACCCACGACTGCCTGCCAACTCACCCTTCAAATGTTATAGTTAAGTTTGCAGTTGACACCACAGTCATTGGCCGTATCACCTAAAAAAAACCTCCCTGGTACCTTTTTATCAGCATGTTCCATCAGTACTGGATGCATCTGGTGCCTTGATGTTGCTGATGACAAAGGATAATTAAAGGATAATTAAAGGATTCCTGGTTTTTACAACCTGGGTTCATTTTTGTAGTTTTTGCAGTTGTGTGTTGTGTATTGGTTATGGTATCATTTTACTCACCAGCTTCACTGTCAAGATTTTGGACACTTGACCACTGCTGGACATGGTTTTACAAAAGCTGAGCATGAGTTTGAGACATCTTTCAACAAGTCCAGTTAAACCCAATTATCTCTGTTGCCTACAAACACAGGGATCGCTGGTTTGAATCCACGTGTTTCCTCCAGCTTGGTTGGGCGTCTGTAGCCTACAGACTCCAGGTCGAACCCTTGCTTTTTCCGACACACCCAGAGACGCAGTCATGTGACGACCACAAGCCGACTCCGCCCCCTCCCGAAGACAGCGCTGCCAATTATCGCTGCTTCATCGAGTCCAGCCATAGTCGGATCTGACGAGACCGGGGCGCGAACCCCGGTCCCCAGTGGGCAACTGCATCGACACAAAGCCGATGCTTAGACCGCTACACCACCGCGGACCCGGAAATGATGTTTTAAGGCCAAAATCTCCAAAAGGAAGCTGGTGAGTAAAATGACATCATAACTGATAGGCATGATGGCAAAAACTACAAAAATAAGACCCAAGTTATAAACACAAAACAAAACTGAGTTATTCTTTAACCGGAGAGTTTTCTTGAGTTTTCTCTCAGTATGTGGTGAAGCCTCGTGACAAGCTGCCCGGCTCTAGCTGCCCGGCTGCAGCTGCCCGGCTCTAGCTGCCCGGCTGCAGCTGCCCAGCTTTAGCTGCCCGGCTGCAGCTGCCTGGCTGTAGCTGCCCGGCTGCAGCTGCCCGGCTGCAGCTGCCCGGCTGCAGCTGCCCAGCTTTAGCTGCCCGGCTGCAGCTGCCCGGCTCTAGCTGCCCGGCTTTAACTGCCCGGCTCTAGCTGCCCGGCTGCAGCTGCCCGGCTGTAGCTGCCCGGCTGCAGCTGCCCGGCTCTAGCTGCCCGGCTGCAGCTGCCCGGCTGCAGCTGCCCGGCTGCAGCTACAGCTGCAGCTGCCCAGCTGTAGCTGTAGCTGTAGCTGGGCAGCTGCAGCCAGGCAGCTACAGCTACAGCTGGGCAGCTGCAGCTGCCCAGCTGTAGCTGCCTGGCTTTGGACGGGGGCCACGGTGCTTCTGTCCTAGAAGGGCCTGTGACTCATCCTCAGGGGCAATTTTATTAATTAACTCAAGTTATGCAGTATGGAAGAATATCCTGTATGAATAATGAATCCCAGTCTGATGCTTTAATCACTTTAATGTGAGCTTTCAATTCTAAATCAGCAATTAACAATGACCCAACCCCGCTTACACACACACACACACACACACACACACACACACACACACACACACACACGTGTGCAAGCATTCCCTACATACCACTGGAAGAAAAACGGGATGACGTTTTCATCATTAAGAATGACAATGAGGGCGTCCGGGTGGCGTGGCGGTCTGTTCCGTTGCCTACCAACATGGGGATCGCCGGTTCGAATCCCCATGTTACCTCCGGCTTGGTCGGGCGTCCCTACAGACACAATTGGCCATGTCTGCGGGTGGGAAGCCGGATGTGGGTATGTGTCCTGTTCGCTGCACTAGCGCCTCCTCTGGTCGGTCGGGGCGCCAGTTCGGGGGGAGGGGGAACTGGGGGGGGGGGTTCTCCGCCAAGTGATCCTCCCACGCGCTACGTCCCCCTGGTGAAACTCCTCACTGTCAGGTGAAAAGAAGCGGCTGGTGACTCCACGTGTATGGGAGGAGGCATGTGGTAGTCTGCAGCCCTCCCCGGGTCAGCAGAGGGGGCGGAGCAAGACCGGGATGGCTCGGGAGAGTGGGGTAATTAATTGGCCGGATACAATTGGGGAGAAAAGGGGGTAAATACATAAATAAAAAAACAACAACAAACAAACAAATACAAATAACATAAAATGACAATGATACGTAAAAGAAGAGACACTACGTTTTATCTGAAAGGGATATTACAGATGTGTAGAAGCATCACTGCGGCTTTGCAGTGAAATAACATCGGATCATGTTTGACCCTGTACTAAACATTATAGTTGCGGGTTTGGTTTATATGCTCTTCTACATATTTTTTTTAATCTTGTTTTGTTTTTTGTTTTTTTTTGCAGATACTTTATTGATCCCCGTAGGGAACTTACGCTCAGCATGTAAGCCATCCTAGCTGTGTAGCTAGGAGCAGTGGGCAGCCGCCGTGCAGCGCCCGGGGACCAACTCCAGTTCTTCCTGCCATGCCTTGCTCAGGGGCACAGACGGGAGTATTAACCCGAACACGCATGTCTTTTTGATGGTGGGGGAAACCGGAGCACCCGGAAAAATCCCACCGCGGACACAGGGAGAACGTGCAGACTCCACACAGAGGACGACCTGGGATGACCCCCCAAGGTTGGACAACCCTGCGGGTTCGAACCCAGGAACTTCTCGCTGTGAGGCGACAGCGCTGACCACTTCGCCACGTTGTGCATGTTTGCAAGTTGACCAAAGAGGTCCTACACAGTCCTATACAACATCATGTGTGTAGGACTGCTCTCTCAGTTCCATCCTACCCTGGCCGTGCACGTGAACATCTGGATTTGTGATGCTGTGTTTTCGTTTACAGAGCAAATAAATGTCATGTAAAAATAAGCAAGAAAGGGAAAAACGTAGAGAGGAACTGATGCAAAAAGAGTTCAGGGAGTGTGCGCTTCTCCCCCTTTCTCTCCTCCACATGTGCTGAGGTTGTGGCGGTGAACAGTCTTACGTCACACGTCTGGGTCTCGTCTCTTACCTCTGGCTATACGGAGATTAGATTAGGATCATATCCTATCGGGGATGAGAATAATAGCCACATCCATCCTGTACTGTTTTCTCATCACGCTGTGACATGTATAAGGGATCAGCCAGTGTAAATCACTGTCTCTCTTCCTGTCTTCTTCTCTTTTAGTATCTTTTTCTTTTAATATTGCCAGTGTCATGGTCCTTCATGGTGCCCTACCGGATCATTTCCGTGACTTGTTTGATATGACTCTCATGTTGTGCACTCGCACTAGCTTTGACACAGTCACACAACTACTATGTATACTGGTGAATACAGTAAGATGGCATTTTCTCAGGCATCTCCTGGATGCCCTCCTCTCCGTCAACCTCAGGCGATGATCTTCAGGGCAATTTTAATTCCGAAATCGTAAGTGTCATCGATGAAATGGCACCAGTTAGGGTCACAGTCACTTCTGGTCAGCAAAAGGCTCCGTGGAGGAATGCCCCCACAGGCCAAACTCCAAACAAGAATCTGTTGAAAAGCTGAGCAGAGTATACTTCAAATTCACTATGATTTCCACAAAGAGTCCCCCCAATCATTATTTACAGCTGAAAAATGCAAGTCTGTTATTTCAACTTCAGATCATTAATTCAGAGAGTAATAACGCACCTACACTGTCTGCCACTGTGGATAAATTCACCAACCAGAAAGTACCAGTGCTACCTGAACTCAATCCTAGTCCTGTAATGACTTTGCTTCTTTCTTCACTGAAAAAAATCCAAAAATTAGGCAAACTATCAGTGCTTCCTCACGTAGGTTAAGTCACACGGCTCAGTAAGCAACTAGAACTACTACTACTATTACTACTTCCGGCTGCTGCCGTTAGGGGGCGCCACAGCGGATCATCCGTTTACATTTCTTCCTGTCCTCTGCATCTTCCTCTGTCTAGTCACACCAGCCACCTGCATGTCCTCACATCCATAAACCTCCTCTTTGGCCTTCCTCTTTTCCTCTTCACTGGCAGCTCCATATTCAGCAAGCAACTAGAACTAATCTGGTAAAATTGCTCATTCTGATGTCGTAAACCTCACAATGCTTGAAGAAATTATTTTACATCTCAAACCCTCCACATGCTGCCTTCATTCCTTGCCTTCAGATTTAAAAAAAAGAAGTTTTTAGTTGCCTGGCAACAGATGTATTACAGATAGTCAACAGTTCACTGCTTTCAGGGGTCTTCCCCAAGCCCTGAAAACTGCAGTAATCAAACCACTTTTATAAAAAGATAATCTGGATGCGTCTATATTAAACAACTATGGCCCACATCAAACCTGCCATTCATTAGTAAAAATATTGAAAAAGTTGTCTTTACACAACTTTCTGGCAGTAAATAACGACCTTGACATTTTCCAGTCTGGATTTAGGCCCCACTACAGTACCAAGACTGCTCTTATCAAGGTTCTGAATGACTTTAATCTCAACATAGATTCTGGTAAAGTCTCTGTCATTGTGTTATTGGACCTTACTGCTCCACTTGATGCAGTTGATCACAGTATATTAGTAGACAGACTTGTACACTGGTTTGGTCTAACATGAATTGATTCATGTTAGACCAGAGGTTGATACAGAGGTTATTCTGCAACCGTAGGGTCATCGGCGACTAAACCGGCACCCCCACTTCAACCCTTGGGTTGTTGTGAGGAGGGTGTGTGGACACCCAGCAGGACTGAAAACAAAACCTGTCAAAGGGCGGATGAGTTCCTCTGAACCAATGGCCATCCATACCTGGAGAGGAGATAGGGACCACCAGGTACTCCCCCTACCGGAACACGACGATGACACATCCGAGACTTGTTGAGGCATCAGCTGTGCTCCGATGACCTCCATAGGTTACGGAACTGATGATGATGATGATGATGGTAGCTGTATATCAGAGCGTCTCGTGGAGTTTCGCAAAGTTTGATTCTAGGACCTCTGTTATTTAATCTTTACATGCTCCCGTTTGCTGGAATTATTAAAAACGTCATGGTTTCACATCACATGTATGCAGACGACCTGCAAGTATTTATAGCTGTGCAACCAAACGAATACAGTTCAACAGACTCCCTGGGACAGTGCATTAAACACACTGGTTGCTGGATGTTCCAAAATGTTCTACAGTTAAATAAGAACAAAACTGAAGTCATTGTTTTTGAGGCCAATGAAGAAAGACCTAAAGTCTGTGCTCACATTACTAGCCTGTCGTTGAAGAGTAGAACTTGTTTGCTGTTTTGTTTTGTTTTTAGTTTTATCCTGTGTTTTAGCTTGCTTGCTTTTATTGTTTTTATCATGTGTTTCTCGTGCTTTTGAAACATGCTATATAAACAAATTTGCTTTGGCTTGCCTTGGTGTATCTGTGAGTACGCATCCCCATCTGCCTGCAACTATCTGTCTGCATATCTGGCTATCCATCCATCAAATCCACACCACGATTTTTCCTGACTAGAGTGCGTGGACACCGAGGCATCAAACAAGTGAAACTCACAGTCGAAAAATCCCTGCATCTGTCTGTTGGCTTGATTTGATCTGACTTGACTCATTTGACGACTTCAAAACACATCAGGCATCCCCAGAGTCTCTGAGGATATCCCAACTAAATCAAACTGTGCCTGCCTGCCTGTCTGCCTGGGTCTATCAGTCAACACCGCCAAGACTGAGGTGTTATGCCAATGGAGGCGCAGCCCCCCACCCACTATGCCTGTCTTCACTATAGAACACCAACCACTCTCAGTTGTTCGATCTTTCAAATACCCGGGCAGCCTCCTATCTGAGGGCTGCAACACTGATCACAAAACTCACAACAGAATCAAACAAGCCTCTGTAGCCTGCGGCAAACTCCGATGCAAGGTCTTCCAAAACAAACACCTCCACCTGCACACAAAAATTGCCAATTACAAAGCCGTCTGCATCACAACTCTCCTATACAGCTGTGAAGCCTGGGTCACATACAGCCGCCACCTAAGGTTGCTGGAGCGGTTCCATATAAGGTGTCTGTAGCGAATCACGGGGATCACGTGGGGTGACCGTGTTCCCCATGCCGAGATTCTTGCTAGGACAAACTGCAAGAGCATAGAAGCCACGGTCACTGAACACCAACTGCGCTGGCTTGGGCATGTCATCAGGATGCCTCAAGAACGCCTGCCACGTCATGTCCTGTATGGACAGCTTCATCTGGACCGCCGGTCCGCAGGTGGTCAGAAGTAGTGTTGTATCGACCCTTTGAGACTGAAGCAAGCTGCCATCAACCGTTCCAACTGGCGGGAGATCTGCCACAGAGGTATAGAACAGCTGGAAATGGAGGGGGATGTGGAAAAACAACAGAAAAGACTAAGGAGACACACAGCCATGCCTGTCCCCACTAACCCAGACTTCATATGCCCAACGTGCAATAAAACTTGTGGATCAAGAATTGGACTGTACAGCCATCAAAGAACAGACCGTCAATGAGGAGGGACGTCATCATCGGGCTCGATGGACTGCCAGCGAGCATGCTGTCTGTCTATGGTAACAAATGAGTCCAGCAGATATTCAATAAGATGCTTTGATTAAATACATCAATGTACGTACTTCAGAACAAAATGTTTCTCAGGATGGATTTGATCAAGGTATGCTTTTGACATTATAACCCCCCTAGGGGCCGTCGCTTTGCTCAGCTCCATATGCCTCCTCTCCTGGCTGCATGCTCCTGGAAGAGTTAGCAAGCTGCAACAACAGAAGTCTGACTACAGCCATGGTCTGCTCCGAAGGCGTCAGGTGTAGTCATCGGTTAAACCGAGAGGCGTATAAATCTCCTAATAAACATCTGGGCTTTCTATAAAAAAGAGGGGCAGGCTAACCATGTGCAGTGTACCCGACACCAGATACTCCCTTCGACACCAGGCTTTAAGGACACCTGGAGGCAGCGACTCGTGATCCAATTGGTTAAAGCTTCTCATCGTTAACCCGGTTGTGCATTTATGGTGAAAATCTGCACCGTGTTGTCCACACACCTTTGCCCCGGCCCCAGCAAAGATTATAATGTCTATTTGAGTAATACTGAGAATATATTAAAACCGTAGACTTTAGCACTTGCAGAGCATAATGCAATATGAGTGTGCTTCTGGGGATTCTCAGGTGAACCGGCCATACGCTGACCCAAAGACGCTGAAATTAAGGGCTTTCTCAGGATCGGCTGAGGGGGGATGCCTTGAGTATTTTCCCTTCTGTTAAGTGAGGGATTAAAAAAAAAGAGGGACTGACATATTAGCTGGTGACAGGATCCATGTCGAGGCTCCAGTTTATACATCCAAGGCCGTGCCTGTCTGAAACTGAGTTTATAGGACCCAGGGACCTACAAAGCTCCAACATGACATGCTAATGGCTTTACATGTTTAAATGGTGTGCACTGTACCATTTCATTGTACGAACACTATCTGCAAGATCTGACAAGCTGAGTCCTCGGAGGGCAGATAAGAGCGGGTTTGTTAGCCCAGTAGGATTAACTCCACTCCTGCTCTGGACTTTGTCCTTTCCCTGCGAAATGATGGACAGAGTGCAGCTGTCATTTTCAACCGGCAAATCTCCTGACCCGGAGCTCCATGCATCACACATGATGATTTATGACTGCTCACTTTACCCCATGAATCCAACATGACTTACTTTGGTTTTTTCACTGTGGCTTTGAGGAAACCACAACCAGTATCCAGAGTTTCTCAGGTTTGATAGCCACACATTACATTATTTGTGTTGTCCTCAAAACAAACAAACAAACAAACAAACAAACACACAAATAAAATAAAATAAAACTCAAGTCTTACTACCCCCAAGGACGTCTACTTTTGGGTTCTCTTCCAATGGGCCCACCACCACACCCCCATCAAATGTGCATGTGTAGAAGGAATCACAATCAAACAAATCCCCTTTTTCACTGCGGTCACTGTCTACAGTATGTGTGAACAGATTTCTCCAAATTGTTTTTGTTTTGGATTTTCCCCCTTTTCTCCCTAACTGTATCCGGCCAATTACTCACTCTTCTAAGCTGTCCCGGTTGCTGCTCCCCCCCCCCCCGATCCGGGGAGGTTTGCAGACTACCACATGCCTCCTCCCATACATGTGGAGTCACCAGCCGCTTCTTTTCACCTGACAGTGAGGAGTTTCACCACAGGGACGTAGCACGTGGGAGGATCACGCTATTCCCCCCCGCCCCGAACAGGAACCCCGACCGACCAGAGGAGGCGCTAGTGCAACGCCCAGGACACCCACATCTGGCTTCCCACCCGCAGACACAGCCCTGTAAGGATGCTGGACCAAGCCGTAGGTAACACGGGGATTCGAACCGGTGATCCCCGTGTTGGTAGGTAACAGAATAGGCCACTACGCTACCTGGACTCCTGGATTTCTCCAATTTAAAGAAATAATAAAAAATCAAAAGAGAGATTTTAACAACAGTTTCTATCCTTCGTTCTAACTCAGCAGGTATACACTTAATATGTTACATATATATGATGCGTGTGTGTGTGTGTGTGTGTGTGTGTGTGTGTGCGTGTGTGTGCGTGTGTGTGGAGCATGAGCATGTGGAACGTGTGTGCGTTTGTGTGGGGCATGTGTGTGTGTGTGCAGCATGCATGTTTGTGCAGCATGTGTGTGTGTGTGGAGTATGTGTGTGTGTAACGTGTGTGTGGAGCATGTGTGTGTCTGTGCAGCATGCATGTCTGTGCAGCGTGTGTGTGTCCCAGTGTGTTCTCTCTACTAGTACCATCCACAGAAAGTCCCGGTGTGTTCTCTCTACTAGTACCATCCGCAGAAAGTCCCGGTGTGTTCTCTCTACTAGTACCATCCACAGAAAGTCCCGGTGTGTTCTCTCTACTAGTACCATCCACAGAAAGTCCCAGTGTGTTCTCTCTACTAGTACCATCCACAGAAAGTCCCAGTGTGTTCTCTCTACTAGTACCATCCGCAGAAAGTCCCGGTGTGTTGTCTCTACTAGTACCATTCACAGAAAGTCCCAGTGTGTTCTCTCTACTAGTACCATCCACAGAAAGTCCCGGTGTATTCTCTCTACTAGTACCATCCACAGAAAGTCCCGGTGTGTTCTCTCTACTAGTACCATCCACAGAAAGTCCCGGTGTGTTCTCTCTACTAGTACCATCCACAGAAAGTCCCAGTGTGTTCTCTCTACTAGTACCATCCACAGAAAGTCCCAGTGTGTTCTCTCTACTAGTACCATCCGCAGAAAGTCCCGGTGTGTTCTCTCTACTAGTACCATCCACAGAAAGTCCCAGTGTGTTCTTTCTACTAGTACCATCCACAGAAAGTCCCGGTGTGTTCTCTCTACTAGTACCATCCACAGAAAGTCCCAGTGTGTTCTCTCTACTAGTACCATCCGCAGAAAGTCCCGGTGTGTTCTCTCTACTAGTACCATTCATAGAAAGTCCCAGTGTGTTCTCTATACTAGTACCATCCACAGAAAGTCCCAGTGTGTTCTCTCTACTAGTACCATCCACAGAAAGTCTCAGGGTGTTCTCTCTACAAGTACCATTTACAGAAAGTCCCAGCGTGTTCTCTCTACAAGTACCATTTACAGAAAGTCCCAGTGTGTTCTCTCTACTAGTACCATCCACAGAAAGTCTCAGTGTGTTCTCTCTACAAGTACCATTTACAGAAAGTCCCAGTGTGTTCTCTCTACTAGTACCATCCACAGAAAGTCCCGGTGTGTTCTCTCTACTAGTACCATCCACAGAAAGTCCCGGTGTGTTCTCTCTACCAGTACCATCCGCAGAAAGTCCCGGTGTGTTCTCTCTACTAGTACCATCCACAGAAAGTCCCAGTGTGTTCTCTCTACTAGTACCATCCACAGAAAGTCCCAGTGTGTACTCTCTACTAGTACCATCCACAGAAAGTCCCAGTGTGTTCTCTCTACTAGTACCATCCACAGAAAGTCCTTCGTTCTAACTCAGCAGGTATACACTTAATATGTTACATATATATGATGCGTGTGTGTGTGTGTGTGTGTGTGTGTGTGTGTGTGTGTGTGTGTGTGTGTGCGTGTGTGTGGAGCATGAGCATGTGGAACGTGTGTGCGTTTGTGTGGGGCATGTGTGTGTGTGTGCAGCATGCATGTTTGTGCAGCATGTGTGTGTGTGTGGAGTATGTGTGTGTGTAACGTGTGTGTGGAGCATGTGTGTGTCTGTGCAGCATGCATGTCTGTGCAGCGTGTGTGTGTCCCAGTGTGTTCTCTCTACTAGTACCATCCACAGAAAGTCCCGGTGTGTTCTCTCTACTAGTACCATCCGCAGAAAGTCCCGGTGTGTTCTCTCTACTAGTACCATCCACAGAAAGTCCCGGTGTGTTCTCTCTACTAGTACCATCCACAGAAAGTCCCAGTGTGTTCTCTCTACTAGTACCATCCACAGAAAGTCCCAGTGTGTTCTCTCTACTAGTACCAGCCGCAGAAGGTCCCGGTGTGTTGTCTCTACTAGTACCATTCACAGAAAGTCCCAGTGTGTTCTCTCTACTAGTACCATCCACAGAAAGTCCCGGTGTATTCTCTCTACTAGTACCATCCGCAGAAAGTCCCGGTGTGTTCTCTCTACTAGTACCATCCACAGAAAGTCCCGGTGTGTTCTCTCTACTAGTACCATCCACAGAAAGTCCCAGTGTGTTCTCTCTACTAGTACCATCCACAGAAAGTCCCAGTGTGTTCTCTCTACTAGTACCATCCGCAGAAAGTCCCGGTGTGTTCTCTCTACTAGTACCATTCACAGAAAGTCCCAGTGTGTTCTTTCTACTAGTACCATCCACAGAAAGTCCCGGTGTGTTCTCTCTACTAGTACCATCCACAGAAAGTCCCAGTGTGTTCTCTCTACTAGTACCATCCGCAGAAAGTCCCGGTGTGTTCTCTCTACTAGTACCATTCATAGAAAGTCCCAGTGTGTTCTCTATACTAGTACCATCCACAGAAAGTCCCAGTGTGTTCTCTCTACTAGTACCATCCACAGAAAGTCTCAGTGTGTTCTCTCTACAAGTACCATTTACAGAAAGTCCCAGTGTGTTCTCTCTACAAGTACCATTTACAGAAAGTCCCAGTGTGTTCTCTCTACTAGTACCATCCACAGAAAGTCTCAGTGTGTTCTCTCTACAAGTACCATTTACAGAAAGTCCCAGTGTGTTCTCTCTACTAGTACCATCCACAGAAAGTCCCGGTGTGTTCTCTCTACTAGTACCATCCACAGAAAGTCCCGGTGTGTTCTCTCTACCAGTACCATCCGCAGAAAGTCCCGGTGTGTTCTCTCTACTAGTACCATCCACAGAAAGTCCCAGTGTGTTCTCTCTACTAGTACCATTCACAGAAAGTCCCATTGTGTTCTCTCTACTAGTACCATCCACAGAAAGTCCCAGTGTGTTCTCTCTACTAGTACCATCCACAGAAAGTCCCAGTGTGTTCTTTCTACAAGTACCATTTACAGAAAGTCCCAGTGTGTTCTCTCTACTAGTACCATCCACAGAAAGTCCCAGTGTGTTCTTTCTACTAGTACCATTTACAGAAAGTCCTGATGTGTTCTCTCTACTAGTACCAGCCACAGAAAGTCCTGGTGTGTTCTCTCTACTAGTATCATCCACAGAAAATCCTAGTGTGTTCTCTCTACTAGTACCATCCACAGAAAATCCTGGTGTGTTCTCTCTTCTAGTACCATTCACAGAAAGTCCCAGTGTATTCTCTCTTGTCGTACCAGCCACAGAAAGTCCTGGTGTGTTCTCTCTACTAGTATCATCCACAGAAAATCCTGGTGTGTTCTATCTTCTAGTATCATTCACAGAAAGTCCTGGTGTGTTCTCTCTTCTAGTACCAGCCACAGAAAGTCCTGGTGTGTTCTCTCTTCTAGTACCATCCACAGAAAGTCCCGGTGTGTTCTCTCTTCTAGTACCAGCCACAGAAAATCTCGGTGTGTTCTCTCTTGTCGTGCCATTCACAGAAAGTCCTGGTGTGTTCTCTCTACTAGTATCATCCACAGAAAGTCCCAGTGTGTTCTCTCTTGTCGTGCCATTCACAGAAAGTTCTGGTGTGTTCTCTCTACTAGTATCATCCACACAAAGTCCCGATGTGTTCTACTAGTACCATAGACAGAGGTCCCTATGTGTTCTCTCTACTAGTACCATTCCCATAAAGTCCCGGTGTGTTCTCTCTACTAGTACCCTCGACAGAGAATCCCGATGTGTTCTCTCTTCTAGTACCATCCACAGAAAATCCTGGTGTGTTCTCTCTTCAATCTCACAATGTTACTTTAATTATCTCTACCCACTTTCATCGCTGGGCTAGTTTGGTTTTCATGTTGGTGCTCCTGAGCCGCTCCTCGCTGCCAGCCCTCTCAAATATTTACCTTCTCAACTTGTCCAAGGACCTCTGTGGTTCAAGTAATAGTGTGCAGGGGCCAGTATTGCCCCACCACGCGCGTGATTTATGTGGTACGAGGGGTTTGGTGGATAAATAGTAAAACAGTTACTCCAGTGGCTGCCAGCAATAACAGGCTGACTGGTTTCCTGTGCAGGGTTACATTGCTGCTCTGTGGGGGCTGCTGGGACTGGAGGCCATGGAGTCACAATAAAAGAGGGGGGAGGACGAGACACACATGCACACACTCACACACAAACACACATACACAGGTTTCTTCCTTTTCTATTTTTTGTTCCTCTCCTCTTTAAATTAAAATTGCACTATTAAATGTATTGTTACACTGGTTTATTGTTTGTTTGTTTTAACAATACAGTAACTTTTTTCTTTTCTATTACAGTTTGTCTATTATAATGTGTACTGTACTGTTTTGTACCACCTTGTGCTTTGTCAATACTGTGTAACTGGATATGATCATGCCAATAAAGCCCTGTTGAACTGAACTGAATTGAGATGGAACGAGAGAGAGAGAGAGAGAGAGAGAGAGAGAGAGAGAGAGAGAGAGAGAGAGAGAGAGAGAGAGAGAGAGAGAGACAGACAGACAGACAGACAGAGAGAGAGAGAGAGAGAGAGAGAGAGAGAGAGAGAGAGAGACAGACAGACAGACAGACAGACGGAGAGAGAAAGAGAGAGACAGAGAGATGAAGCGAGAGATAGACAGAAAGAGCGAGAAAGAGAGAGAGAGCAAGGGAGAGAGAGGGGGGAGAGGGAGAGAGAGGGAGAGAGAGGAAGAGAGAGAGAGAGTGAGAGAGACCTTTGACCTTTAACCAAGCCTTTAATGGTCCAATTCTTCATTCACATCAAGATAACAACATTAACACAAATACTCACATACACAGTGAAAAAACACAATTGCCATACACAGCAAAAACAAAAGGATACAACCTTCCCCTATTCTTTTTTCAGAAATTAAGAAGAAGCACTTGGTTTTCGACAGTGCACAGCACATCCCCATGTCCCCAAATAGAAATAAATCCTTCCAAGTTGGAAATAAGTTTGAAAAACATGAACTCAATGTTCAGTCGAGCAGCCACTAGACCCCTGAACATGAGTGTAGCGTCTGTGGACCCTGTGCCTTTCATTCTGTTCTGTCTGCTAAGCCAAATGCTCATTTTTGCCTGACCAATCAAAAAATTAACCAAGGTGACATGTCTGCACTGTGCTGCCGTGTACCTCGGACCAAAGAGAGAGAGAGCAACAGAGAGAGAGGGAGGGAGAGGGGGGTAGAGAGAGAGAGATGGAGAGAGAGAGGGAGAGAGAGACAGAGAGAGAGCAGGAGAGAGGGAGAGAGAGAGACAGCGAGAGAGAGAGAGACAGACAGAGAGAGAGGGGGTAAAGAGAGAGAGGGAGAGAGACAGCGAGAGAGAGAGACAGACAGACAGAGAGAGAGGGAGAGACAGACAGAGAGAGAGGGGGGAAAGAGAGAGAGGGAGAGAGGCAGCGAGAGAGAGAGACAGACAGACAGAGAGAGAGGGGGGAGAGAGAGAGAGAGACAGACAGAGAGAGAGGGGGAGAGAGAGAGAGAGACAGCGAGAGAGAGAGAGAGACAGACAGAGAGAGAGGGGGAGAGAGAGAGAGAGACAGCGAGAGAGAGAGACAGACAGAGAGAGAGAGAGGGAGAGACAGACAGAGAGAGAGGGGGGAAAGAGAGAGAGGGAGAGAGACAGCGAGAGAGAGAGACAGACAGACAGAGAGAGAGGGAGAGACAGACAGAGAGAGAGGGGGGAAAGAGAGAGAGGGAGAGAGACAGCGAGAGAGAGAGACAGACAGACAGAGAGAGAGGGGGGAGAGAGAGAGAGACAGACAGAGAGAGGGGGAGAGAGAGAGACAGCGAGAGAGAGAGAGACAGACAGAGAGAGAGGGGGAGAGAGAGAGAGAGGGGGAGAGAGACAGCGAGAGAGAGAGACAGACAGACAGAGAGAGAGGGGGAGAGAGAGAGGGAGAGAGACAGCGAGAGAGAGAGACAGACAGACAGAGAGAGAGGGAGAGACAGACAGAGAGAGAGGGGGGAAAGAGAGAGAGGGAGAGAGACAGCGAGAGCGAGACAGACAGACAGAGAGAGAGGGGGGAGAGAGAGAGAGACAGACAGAGAGAGAGGGGGAGAGAGAGAGACAGACAGAGAGAGAGGGGGAGAGAGAGAGAGAGGGGGAGAGAGACAGCGAGAGAGAGAGACAGACAGACAGAGAGAGAGGGGGAGAGAGAGAGGGAGAGAGACAGCGAGAGAGAGAGAGACAGACAGACAGAGAGAGAGGGGGGAGAGAGAGAGAGAGGGAGAGAGACAGCGAGAGAGAGAGACAGACAGAGAGAGAGAGAGGGGGGAAAGAGAGAGAGGGAGAGAGACAGCGTTCTCACAGGAGTAAGCAGAGGAGTACATGAGCAATGGAGATGAGATGAGCAATGAGTTGTGTTTCCAACCAACTTCCATAAAATCTTTTATGTGAATTTTGGGAACTTTATTCGATATTTACCATTTCCATCTAGCTCGTTTTTTCTATTCAACTTGCCAAAATTCACATGAAGAAAGATGGATAGAAGCGGAAAGATGTCACCAACTGAAGGTCATTTTATTTGGTAGATGGATCTGCTTTCATAGATAAAGTTTTAAATATGGCTCAAAGTGAACATTAAGGAGAGTGTTAGGACCGTGGGTCAGGAGCACGGCGTGAGGAGAGGAGGATGTGGATGGAGAGGAGGATGTGGCTGCAGAGCAGGATGGAAACGGGTCAGATAGAAAGTGGTGAGGTGCCCTACACTAGAATGACCGGGATTTCACTCCTACCTGGTTTTTTAACTCTATATTGTGTCAAGATAAATACCCAGTTGAGATAGTAATGCATTACATATGTTAGTAAGTCTGTTATGAAACTGACAACAAATTTAACATGTTAACAACTTTAATTCTATTTTTAAACAATTTAAAATGGCCACTGTCCAACGCCTGTAAATACTGCAGCACCTCGGTGGTGGTCACGGTGCGTCTCTAGCGGCGTCTGTAACCAGACATGTTGGACATCATCACACATCAAGTGTAGACTATTTCTCTGCACTGGAGGATGCTAGTGTGTTTCTAGGACAGAGCAACGAACCTCACAAAGGAAATGACGCCACCAACACACGTCATAAATACTGACATGACACTCACGATAATGCACAAATTACGAGCCGTCTTTTTGACCTCTCATGGTCGTTTTA
Source organism: Lampris incognitus (assembly GCF_029633865.1). Taxonomy (NCBI): domain Eukaryota; kingdom Metazoa; phylum Chordata; class Actinopteri; order Lampriformes; family Lampridae; genus Lampris; species Lampris incognitus. The sequence continues at coordinate 3,547,903 of NC_079222.1, forward strand.
GGTAGATCTTATCATAACTTTTTTGTGCGATTGATCTAAAACTAATTTTAATGCAAATATATGCAGTTTTAGGATCATTCAGGGAGTGGCAGGTCTGTTTCTTTTTTTTCCCACAAACTCATTAAACTTTGAAAATCCAAAACGGTCAAAATGACCGCCTGAGCCTCCCATAGCTGGAAGATCCTAGTTTTGACTTCTTCCTTGTCGAGGTCCTCGATCCAGGCAATCAACCTTGTCTGGTGTGTCTTGCAAACATATTCCCATCGCTTTGCAAGATGGCTGACCCTGCAGACGGCCCTGCTGGTGTACCTCACGGGAGCGTGTAAATAAAATAAATTCCTAATCTCAGTGCGTGTATTATCCCAATGAGCCCGGCTGAAAATAAAAAGTCCATTGTGTTTGGAACAGATATTTGGAACCGATGTTGAGGAATCTAATTTCCCTCTGTTTTCCCTGAGAGAAGACGATATTATTACAATCAGAGTCCCTTTAACCCCAATAAATGTGCAGGAATTTGTCTTGGCTGAGATCTGCTAACAACTTATAAGGTTTCACACACATCGTGACACGCAAGGTACGAGGACGACCAGAGTCAGGGTAGGACAGGCCATACACACCAGACTGCTGACAGGACTGTAAATACCTCTAACATACAGTAATCTGCACTCATGGGCCTTCAGATGGGTCGGGGTACAAGTTTAGCACGAGCCAAGAGAGGAGACAGAATCAGAATCAGAATAACAACACAAGAATAACCACAACATGAACACCCCATCTTTAAAACACAATTCTAAAGCTAACATGAACAGTCCCATCAGCCATTGCGCTCCACCAGCACAGAACCACCGACAGTCAGAGCGACCACTTCCCCCGGTCGTTACACTATGACGCCATTGTTTTGTTTGTAAGGCGCATGTGTAGCAGATCTGGAATGTACATGTTTACTCACTTTGTGATTAAACATGTACATTCCACACAGCCCCGCCCGCCCACTGTTGACAACAAAGCTGTTTTATTTTTCTGCATTTGTACGTTAAGAAAAGTTAGGCATTCTGTTGGGTCTAAGATGTTACACAGCCATCTGCCACTACTGGGGGTGGGGGTGGAGGGGCTGCAGCCCCACCTGCCCACCCTTCCCGTGCTAATGACTAGATTTTTTCTAAATTGCGGATTGTTCAAAGAAATTGTATTGGCAACCTAAAATTATTTATTATTATTATTATTATTATTATTGATAGGTTTCATCAGGTAGGGCTGTAGATGTAGTGCCTCTAGTCCTAACCAGTGGAAGAAAAGGGACACTAACATCTACCTAGGTTCGAGGAGTGCTATGCCCCGATCAACTCTAGAGAAGTGTTGGTGTGGGGTTGAACATTTAATTTGGCAGCTCCTTGTCTCTGTGCGCATGTTGATCCAAAGAGTTCAGTTTCTTTGTCCTTGAGTGTGTTGGATGTACTACTACTATGATTACTTGTACCAAGGTAAAGTTAACAGTGTGTACATGTTCTTATCTGGTGTCTTGAATGAGTGACTCGAGCTGGTCCGACTTCTTCTGTGGACAGATCCCACGGTAGGCCACACCGCTCCAACGATCGTTCACAGTCTCACTGGGCTGGGCTCGTCATCACAGAACCATCCAGAAGCTATCTGGTAGTTCAAAACCAGCCGACACACATAGTGCAGGGTTCTAATAAGTTATTCTGTTCTCTGTTCTTTTTCTAACATGAGACCTCATAGCTTCTTTTCTTCATTTAGAACATCTTACAACGTCTAACCAACACATAAAGGGTATACTCTGATTATAATGAGACAAATGTCACAGCAAATGTTACTTTTAGCATTGATAAATGAATTAGTTATCTCTTTTTAGCCATTTTTTTTTACCTGTAACACATCCCTTTTAATTCTTTTAAACAACATTTCAATGTTTCACTTTGAATTTGAATTATCACTACTAACATGTACCGTTTAAGGTAACACTTTAGTATGGGGAACATAAAAAAACTTAATTACTAGTGAATTAGTAATGATCAAGATGTCACTTTAGTATGGGGAACATATGCTAAGTAAAAAAACTTAATTACTAGTGAATTAGTAATGATCAAGATGTCACTTTAGTATGGGGAACATGTTCTAAGTAACAAAAACTGAATTTACAGTAATTTAACACTATGAACACTTGTAGTTTTGTGTTTTGTTATGTAAGAACAGACCATATTCATTAAGTGTTAGTAAGGGAGAATAACTCTTCTTGTGGTACTACCACCTTATAAAGGCCATACTAAGCAAAGCATATTGAGATGCTACTACTAATAAGCAATAATTCTGAGGTTATAGAGGGAAAACTCATAGTTAATGGCTTACTGGTTGTATAATAAGGCCATGCAGAATAAGGCATTAATGAGTACCTAATAATGACCAATTAAGAGCCAACATGTTGCTAATTTGCATGCTAATAAGCACGTAATTAATGGTGACTACGTTCCCCATACTAAAGTGTTACCCCGTTGAATAACCAAAAATCAGTTAAATTACATTGTAGTTGTACTACAAACCATTAACATGTGCAGACCGAATGGCTTTAATGGCAACAAAATAAGCGAACTGCACCTTTAACGCCTCATCACGCTCCACTAATCAGCTAACAGCTAGCTTGGCGATTAGCGCTATATTAGCGAATAGCGCTAGCTTGGCGATTAGCGCTAGCTTAGCGATTAGCGATCTTTTTAAGCACATCAATACATTGATACATTAGGCATCAAAGTACATCGAAAACGTCAGAAAACATTCCCATAACCCCGACTGGCTTTTATGAACAGGATCTGAAGACGAACACCAGGTACAGCGTAGTATTTGTTGACAGTGGCTAGCGTTTAGCGTTTAGCGTTTAGCGTTAGCCACTAGCGTGACTACTAGCGCACAACATGCGCTCCACTCACCCGAGTTTCAAGCCGATAACTGGACAGGAGCCGCCTCCCTCGGCTCCCCGCCGGGCTTCTGCTAGAAGACAGATAAGCCACAGCTGAGCAGCGTCTCTATGTGGACACGTCAGAGATCTCAGGACAGTGGCCTTCCGCACCGGGAAGGGTCTAACCCGCGGCAACACAGGACGCCATCTCCGGCAGAAAGGAAATGGAGTCTGCACGCAGCACAAATACCCTTATGACGCGCTGGCAGCCGCCCTCTGCTGGGAACAACATGTAACTACATCTCTAAATGACGCAATGGGGTTCAGTAGCCCTATATTCCATACACGATACAACGGCTTCAAATGAATATGATCTGCGATTCAGTTAATGTTATAATGAGCGCAGGGTCGGGGGTGGGGGTGGGGGTGGGGGTGGGGTGGGGTGGGGTGGGTTGGGGGGTAGAAGGTGTTATGTACTAAAAAACACGCGTCATGCTTGGGTCACGTGGCTGTGGGTAGTTTGGTGTCAGACATGTGAGCTTGCTCAGTACAGACGTACACACCCTGACGGAGCATGTGTTAAATCCCAACACACACGCACACACACACACACGCACGCACACACGCACACGCACACGCACACACACAGGCGTGATGAGAAATAAGAGATTACCAGAGAGGAAAACATATGAATGCTGAGAAACCTCACTGTAGAGCTCATTCATCACATAAGTGCACTTGCCAAAACACACATTCATGAACACCCCTCCCCCACACACACACACACTCAGATACACACACACTCAGATACACACACACTGAGATACACACACTCTCAGATACACACACACACACACACATACTCAGATATACACGTCCTAAAAGCACAGCATTATATGATATATCAAATATAGCACATGTTTGTTATTCCTATAAACACATGTACCAGCATTCATCGACACGTGCACAAACATGCCCCCCCCCCAAACACACACACACACACACACACACTACATACATGATACTATGCAGGGGGTCATTAGGCTGCACTATGATACAGGATTTTCATTGCTACTTGCAGAAATTATGCATGCGTTAACATAAGATAGAGTGCACGTGTCTGCGCTGTAAACACACACACACACACACTACGTAACACTTACACATTATTACGTTCATAAATACATGTATTCATGTTATAGTACAGGACCTTGCAGGGTGACGTCACTGTGTTTCACACACACACCAGGCTTGTCAGGTACAATGCAACACATGTATGCAAATGACAGGTATTTGTTTGTAGATATTTGTTTGTAGATATTTGTTAGTAGTATTTGTATGGCAGATATTTGTTTGTAGATATGTGTTAGTAGTATTTGTATGGCAGATATTTTGGACTAGCAGTTCTTTCAGCGTAGGTGTGTCAAGGATTAAGAATGTAATCCATGGCATTCATTAAAAACATTTTAAACAGAAAAAAACCCAGACACCCCTATTTTCACTTTGGATACAAAGCCTCTACAAATCCGTTGTGTTTTGATTGCTCATTACCAAACCTTGGGTGGTGCTGCAGCTGGAAAAGCGCCATGAAAAACTGCAACTTCATAGACGAATTGAAACTGCTACTACTACTTTCGGCTGCTCCCGTTAGGGGGCGCCACGGCGGATCATCCGTTTCCATCTCTTCCTGTCTTCTGCGTCTTCCTCTGTCACACCAGCCACCTGCATGTCCTCCCTCACCACCTCCATAAACCTCCTCTTTGGCCTTCCTCTTCTCCTCTTCCCTGGCAGCTCCATATTCAGCATCCTTCTCCCAGTATACCCAGCATCTCTCCTCCACACATGTCCAAACCATCTCAATCTTGTCTCTCTTGCTTTGTCTCCAAACCGTCCAACCTGAGCTGTCCCTCTAATATACTCCTTCCTAATCCTGTCCTTCTTCATCACTCCCAATGAAAATCTTATCATCTTCATCTCTGCCACCTCCAGCTCCACCTCCTGTCTTTTCATCAGTGCCACTGTCTCCAAACCATATAACATAGCTGGTCTCACTACCATCTTGTAAACTTTCCCTTTAACTCTTGCTGGTACCCTTCTGTCACAAATCACTCCTGACACTCTTCTCCACCCACTCCACCCTGCCTGCACCCTCTTCCTCACTTCTCTCCTGCACTCCCCGTTACTTTGGACAGCTGACCCCAAGTATTTAAACTCAGATGCCTTCGTCACCTCCCCTCCTTACATCCTCATCATTCCACTGTCCTCCCTCTCGTTCACACATAGGTATTCTGTCCTGCTCCTACTGACTCTCATTCCTCTTCTCTCCAGTGCATACCTCCACCTCTCCAGGCTCTCCTCCACCTGCACCCTACTCTCGCTACGGATCACAATGTCTCATGGACGAATTGAAACGAATTTCTTATTACTACCCTACAGGCCACTAGGTGGCGCCTGTACTGGTAGCATCACCACAGGTCAGTCTAAACACATCTCATGTAGCATGTTTACCAACTAGGGGTTGGTCCTTATCGTCTTTACGTCAGTAAGCCGTTTGTGAATACGAAGTTGATTACAGGACCAGGGTAGGCTACATGCTACATGCTACATGCTACATGCATGCTATCATGCTATCAAGCTACATGCTATCATGCTAGCGTACCTGTTGCACCGAATGGGATGCTGCTTTAGATGCTGCTCACAGGAGGTGTTGTCACAAGCGTGGAATACATAACTCATAAGTACGTATTACATAACTCATAAGTACGTATTACACAAATCATGTTTTATTACATAAACCATAAGTATATATTACACAAATCATACGTTTTATTACATAAACCACAAGTATATATTACACAAATCATACGTTTTATTACATAAACCATAAGTACATATTACACAAATGATACGTTTTATTACATAAACCATAAGTACATATTACACAAATCATACGTTTTATTACATAAACCATAGGTACATATTACACAAATCATACGTTTTATTACATAAACCATAAGTATATATTACACAAATCATACGTTTTATTACATAAACCATACGTATATATTACACAAATCATACGTTTTATTACATAAACCATAAGTATATATTACACAAATCATACGTTTTATTACATAAACCATACGTATATATTACACAAATCATACGTTTTATTACATAAACCATACGTATATATTACACAAATCATACGTTTTATTACATAAACCATAAGTACATATTACACAAATCATATATTTTATTACATAAACCATAAGTACATATTACACAAATCATATATTTTATTACATAAACCACAAGTATTTATTACATACATCATAAGAGTTATGCACATATTCTAATCAGCTATGAGTGTTAAGTCTAATGTCTATATAATATAACTAGTCGAACATGGCGACCTCGTGTCAGTATATGCGTCGGTAATAAAAAGTGACGTCACCCCGACATTCCAGAAAAACACGTTTTACTACGTTCTTTACGCAGTAAGGTTAAAACTGTGACCTGACTGGACATTTTAAAGACAATTTAAGAATAACAAAATGATTCAGCATACATTGTTTTATTATGATTGCAGCGTTTTATTTCAATTTTATTGAGACATTTATAAAGAACAAATGTAAACTGATATCGATGTTATTTCATGTACAGTACTTTACATCAAATAGCAATAATTTACAATAAATTAGTAAAACAGGAATCATTTACAGTAAAGTTGACTGTAAATTACTTTTGTCGCTTGTAAATGAATACATTTTGTTTAGCTTAAATGGAAATGGAAGAATTGTATCATTGTTCCTATTACACAGAAAGCTGTTTTGCTGTGAATACTGTTAAAGTTTATTTTTGATTGTCTAAAGAAAATGTGCAGCACTACCAATGAGCCAATACTGAAATAACGGAGCTTTAGATGAATGTTTGGAAATATGTTTTGCCTTTAAAGGTAGAAAAAAAAGCTAATGCTATAGCAGAATGAATGCTGTGGTCAAGCTAACACAAGCTCATGTGTTGCTTCTTCTGTCCTGCAGGACAACCCTCCCAAACCAGCATGGCTAACAGCCCATCTATCACGTGTTGCTGCTCCATCACTATGTCAGAACACATATAGGGTGATGAGATGCAGCAGCAGCATGGTGCAGCAAGTCAGGACACCATCACTGTGTAAGAACATATAGACTGAGATGAGATGCAGCAGCAGCATGGTGCAGCAAGTCAGGACACCATCACTGTGTAAGAACATATAGAACTGAGATGAGATGCAGCAGCAGGATGGTGCAGCATGGTGCAGCAAGTCAGGACACCATCACTGTGTAAGAACATATAGAACTGAGATGAGATGCAGCAGCAGGATGGTGCAGCAAGTCAGCACACCACCACTGTGTAAGAACATATAGAACTGAGATGAGATGCAGCAGCAGGATGGTGCAGCAAGTCAGGACACCATCACTGTGTAAGAACATATAGAACTGAGATGAGATGCAGCAGTAGGATGGTGCAGCAAGTCAGGACACCATCACTGTGTAAGAACATATAGAACTGAGATGAGATGCAGCAGTAGGATGGTGCAGCAAGTCAGGACACCATCACTGTGTAAGAACATATAGAACTGAGATGAGACGCAGCAGCAGCAGCATGGTGCAGCATGGTGCAGCAAGTCAGCACACCATCACTGTGTAAGAACATATAGAACTGAGATGAGATGCAGCAGCAGCAGGATGGTGCAGCAAGTCAGGACACCACCACTGTGTAAGAACATATAGAAGTGAGATGAGATGCAGCATGGTGCAGCATGGTGCAGCATGGTGCAGCAAGTCAGCACACCATCACTGTATAAGAACATATAGAACTGAGATGAGATGCAGCAGCAGGATGGTGCAGCAAGTCAGCACCCCACCACTGTGTAAGAACATATAGAACTGAGATGAGATGCAGCAGTAGGATGGTGCAGCAAGTCAGGACACCATCACTGTGTAAGAACATATAGAACTGAGATGATATCTCCAAATTAAAAACATGAAAAAATAACTACAGAAGCTTGGACCTCCAGGTTCCTATTCTATTCTATTCTATTCTATTCTATTCTATTCTATTCTACTACTACTAATAGTTGTATTCTATTCCATTCATTTTTCAATTCTATCCTATTCTACTATTATAACTTCTATTCTATTCTACTATTACAACTTCTATTCTATTCTACTATTATAAATTCTATTCTATTTTTTCTATTATATTCTATTGTATTAATTGTTCTATTGTATCTTATAAAAATCTATTCGTTTCTATTCTATTCTACTACCACCAGTTCTATTCTATTCTATTCTACTACCACCAGTTCTATTCTATTCTATTCTACTAGGAATGTCCTTCATGTCTGCCAGTCTTACAGGAGTTTCCTTTGTAAACCATCCTAAAGCCTGGGATGAATGTGAGAGATCCAGGGGCCTGGGAAGAGCTGCTGCAGCCTGGACACACACACACACACACACACACACACACACACACACACACACACACACACACACACACACACACACACACACACACACACACACACAGAGCAGAGTTGTCAAACAGGACTGATGGACTTTAGTGCTGGTTGTCAGAACAAAGAGATATGTTGGATTGGACTTTGACGAGACTTGAAGCCTGTTTTTGTGTGTGTGTGTGTGTGTGTGTGTGTGTGTGTGTGTACTTGCACACGTAAATAAGTGGAGGATAATAGGAATGTGTCTCTTTAAACAAGTGATACCCTCGACTCTCCACGTACTTCCTGCTGGATTCTTTGTGTTTCCACAGAGTCCACTGATGGATGTTTTTCCAAAATGACTTCCCACACATCCTGAATCCAGATGGGGGCCTATTGCCTTGCAGAAGAAAAAAAAAGAAGCGTAATAAGGGATTTTATCTTGTGTTTAGCCTTAAAATCAAAATTCTACTTCCAAAGTGTGCCAAGAAAATATCCCCCACACCATTACACCACCACCACCAGCCTGAACCGTTGATACAAGGCAGGATGGATCCATGCTTTCATGTTGTTGACGCCAAATTCTGACCCTACCATCCGAATGTCGCAGCAGAAATCGAGACTCATCAGACCAGGCAACGTTTTTCCAATCTTCTATTGTCCAATTTTGGTGAGCCTGTGCGAATTGTAGCCTCAGTTTCCTGTTCTTAGCTGACAGGAGTGGCACCCGGTGTGGTCTTCTGCTGCTGTAGCCCATCTGCCTCAAGGTTCGACGTGTTGTGTGTTGAGAGATGCTCTTCTGCATACCTCGGTTGTAATGAGTGGTTATTTGAGTTACTGTTGCCTTTCTGTCAGCTCGAACCAGTCTGGCCATTCTCCTCCGACCTCTGGCATCAACAAGGCATTTTCGCCCACAGAACTGCCGCTCACTGGATATTTTCTCTTTTTCGGACCATTCTCTGTAAACCCTAGAGATGGTTGTGCGTGAAAATCCCAGTAGATCAGCAGTTTCTGAAATACTCAGACCAGCCCGTCTGGCACCAACAACCATGCCACGTTCAAAGTCACTTAAATCACCTTTCTTCCCCATTCTGATGCTCGGTTTGAACTGCAGCAGATCGTCTTGACCATGTCTACATGCCTAAATGCATTGAGTTGCTGCCATGTGATTGGCTGATTAGAAATTTGCGTTAACGAGCAGTTGGACAGGTGTGCCTAATAAAGTGGCCGGTGAGTGTATGTATATGTGTGTGTGTGTGTGTGTGTGTGTGTGTGTGTGTGTATCATGTTGACAGTATATATAACATCATGTTGACTGTATACAGTGCATGAGGAAAGTATTCACACCCCTTCACTTTCCCCACATTTTGCTATGTTACAGTCTTATTCCAAAATGGATTAAATTCCTTTTTGTTCTCATCAATCTACACACAATAAAGTTTTGTAGACATTTGTGCAAATTTATTAAGAATAAAAAACTGAAATACTGCATGTACATAAGTATTCACACCCTTTGCTATGACACTCCAAACTGAGCTCAGGTTCATCCTGTTTCCACTGATCATCCTTGAGATGTTTCTACATCTTGATTTGAGTCCACCTGTAGTAAATTCAATGGATGGGACATGATTTGGAAAGGCACACACCTGTCTATATAAGGTCCCACTGTTGACAGTGCATGTCAGAGCAGAAACCAAGCCATGAAGTCAAAGGAATTGTCTGTGGACCTCCGAGACAGGATTGTATCGAGGCACAGATCTGGGGAAGGGTACAAAAAAATCTCTACAGCTTTGAAGGTCCCGAAGAGCACAGTGGTCTCCATCATTCGTAAATGGAAGAAGTTTGGATCCACCAGGACCCTTCCTAGAGCTGGCCGCCCAGCCAAACTGAGCAATCGGGGGAGAAGGGCCTCGGTCAGGGAGGTGACCAAGAACCCGATGGTCACTCTGACAGAGCTCCAGCATTCCTCTGTGGAGATGGGAGAACCTTCCAGAAGGACAACCATCTCTGCAGCACTCCACCGATCAGGCCTTTATGGTAGAGTGGCCAGACGGAAGCCTCTGCTCAGTAAAAGGCACATGACAGCCCGCTTGGAGTTTGCCAGAAAGCACCTAAAGGACTCTCAGACCATGAGAAACAAGATTCTCTGGTCTGATGAAACCAAGATTGAACTCTTTGGCCTGAATGCCAAACGTCACGTCTGGAGGAAACCAGGCACCTCTCATCACCTTGCTAATACCATCCCTACAGTGAAGCATGGTGGTGGCAGCATCATGCTGTGGGGATGTTCTTCAGCTCTCCATCGGGGCACAACAGTGTCTTGTCTTACTCAGGATCGGGGACAATTTGTTGTCATTTCAGTCACGTACTTGCATAGACAAAAGAAACAAAACAAAAAGCAGAGCAACACAAAAGATAAAAACACATATACAAAATTTCTGAAAACAACACCACCAAAAACATACAAAAACAGAGAGAACAAAGCAAACACACACACACACACACACACACACACACACACACACACACAAACAGTTAACAACACAGTCCATTCAGTGCAACACAGTCCACAAAAAAAAGAAGAAAATCCCCGTCCAGAGAACCAACGCCAGCCAGGATGACTGCTGGAACCGCCGGTCTGCATCGGCTAGCAGTTAGCTTAGCCTGCCCCGCTTCCACATCCTGTCAGACCGCCCTCGGTGTTTCCTCTTCAGGTGGAGCTCCAGGCAGGGCCGTGGTCCCTGGGCCCACCGGACGCAGCAGACCAAACTCTCCCAGCCGATCCAGCTCCAGCTCTCCCAGCCGATCCAGTGCCAGCTCTCCCAGCCGATCCAGCGCCAGCGCTCCCAGCCGATCCAGCGCCAGCTCTCCCAGCCGATCCAGCGCCAGCTCTCTCAGCCGATCCAGCGCCAGCTCTCCCAGCCGATCCAGCTCCAGCTCTCCCAGGCGATCCAGCTCCAGCTCTCCCAGCCGATCCAGCTCCAGCTCTCTCAGCCGATCCAGCACCAGCTCTCCCAGCCGATCCAGCGCCAGCTCTCCCAGCCGATCCAGCTCCAGCTCTCCCAGGCGATCCAGCGTCAGCTCTCCCAGCCGATCCAGCGCCAGCTCTCCCAGCCGATCCAGCGCCAGCTCTCCCAGCCGATCGAGCTCCAGCTCTCCCAGCCGATCCAGCGTCAGCTCTCCCAGCCGATCCAGCGCCAGCTCTCCCAGCCGATCCAGCACCAGCTCTCCCAGCCGATCCAGCACCAGCTCTCTCAGCCGATCCAGCACCAGCTCTCCCAGCCGATCCAGCTCCAGCTCTCCCAGCCGATCCAGCTCCAGCTCTCCCAGCCGATCCAGCGCCAGCTCTCCCAGCCGATCCAGCGTCAGCTCTCCCAGCCGATCCAGCGTCAGCTCTCCCAGCCGATCCAGCGTCAGCTCTCCCAGCCGATCCAGCGTCAGCTCTCCCAGCCGATCCAGCACAGCTCTCCCAGCCGATCCAGCGTCAGCTCTCCCAGCCGATCCAGCGCCAGCGCTCCCAGCCGATCCAGCACCAGCGCTTCCAGCCGATCCAGCTCCAGCTCTCCCAGCCGATCCAGCTCCAGCTCTCCCAGCCGATCCAGCACCAGCTCTCCCAGCCGATCCAGCGCCAGCTCTCCCAGCCGATCCAGCACCAGCGCTTCCAGCCATCACACGAAGACAAAAAAAAAAGTCGTCGATCAAAATGAAAACTTCACACGATGACACAACTATGCTGCATGGTCGGTACTGGGTGAGGCCGCACCTCCATCTTGCCACTGCCGCAGTTCTGTTCCGATGCGGCTGTGCTCCTCTGTGCATGGCGGACTCGGTCATTAGGCGTCCCTCGCCCGGCCAGCGTCTGTGCTGCAGCTGACATCTCGCTGTGATGGAGTTTCTTCATTTTGTTTGCCAGGTCCACGCGGCAACAGATCCCTCTCGTGACGTCTGTGATTAGAGTTCATTTCCTCCGTCTCTCCCCATATCTTTCTCTCTCTGTCTTAATCTCTCTCTGGCTTTGTTTTAGATCTACCTCTTCTTCCCTCATCCTCAACCTTGTCCCTTGTTCCGAGTTGTATCTGCTGGGTCTCATCATTCCTCAGTGTTTTGTGACAAATTTCCTTCATTAAAAGCCCACGACTGATAACTCGGCCCTCTTTCTCCCTCTCTCTCTCTCCTTCTCCTTCTCCCCCCGTCTTCCCGAGGAAAAAAAGAAAAAAGCTTAATAAAATCTCCCATTTGTTTGATGAAATGAGAGCAGAAACATGTATAAAGTCCAGGGGAAGGTTTACTTTACAGAACCCTCCGCCCCGCACCCCTCCACGTGCTTGTTTTCAGTAACTCAATCTTTACATTTACATTCTTCACCAAATTTGGACCCTCAAACTCTTGATTTCTGTCCGCAGCCCACCTCTCCAGACTCCATCAATCCACGCAGTTACACCCAAAGGTTTTTATATTGTCAGATGATGTCATGCCCTGGAAAAATCCACCGCCGCTTCCAGCTGACTCATGGCGTGGCGGCGATAGGGCCTGTAGTTGTCGTGCTGGATTAAAGTCCCCCAGACAAAAGCCGAGCGCCGCCAAAGACGCGTTCATGTGATTCCTGACAGGTGGCCCCGGAAGACAAAGGATGGGCCTCCTGCACAGCCGGCATGTGAGAGCAATACGTCAGCGAGGCCGGAGGCCTGCCGGTCTTTGTGAGGAGCGGTTCGCCGTGGGGTCAACGGGGTCGTATCCCGTTATGTGCGGGGCGAGGGCTTACTGATGCGTCAGCCACTCTGAAGCGCAAGGGTTAGGCGTGGGGTCGCGCACCTCCTTCTGAAGGCTCCTTGGTGCTAAGCGGAGCTGAGTGTCAGGGTTGGGTAAACTCGTAGGGAGCAGGCTGCTGTCAGAAAGGGCCTTTTGAAATGAAGAGAGCCGCGGCTTCGGACCTAATCACCAGGATGTAAAATGTAGCCAATGTCCTCTGCCAGAGCTAACGAGAGGCAGATCCAGACCTTTGACCCCTCAGTGCTAAAGGTCAATGCTCTCATGTGAAATTAAGAGCTATTAACAAGGGGGTCAGTTCTAATGAGGACCCCTGTCTGGGAGCGCTCCAGCTGTGGAATGTGGACTCCTCATGCTCCCCAAGACCAGTCGACAGGAGCAGCTTTTATCAGAACATGGCATCACAGGATCCCAGGATGTCCACAAATGCGTTACATCTTGAGCAGTAATCCGGAGCTGCTCGCACCGGGGGACTGACGGAGGGAGACACACAACACCACCGCCTACGTTTGCTGATCACCAAAGCTGTAGGTAGCCGACAGCAAGGAGAAATTAGATCCCACTGGAACAAGTTTGTGTTTGTCCCTCTTAACAAGGATCTCTAGAAAACTGTGAACAGAATAAAGTTCGGACTAATTAGGAAATGAGGGGCTGCGACTGCATCGTAAGATGAGCACATGCTGACTCATTTAAACTGAGATGTTCTGTTCAAAGAAGGCCGAATCAGTTCCTCTGGACACGATGCTTATTTAGAGATATGTTTCACCACTCATCTAAGGGACCTTTGACCTCTGACTGCAGGCATACCCACCCTTAGAAACAATGCAGTGGCATAACGACTGAAAATGAGGGGTTTCATATGCAAATTAACTGGAGTTACTGTTGCCATGTGTGCTATTCACAGAGGATTGGGGGACAGTTGTAATCACAGCACAGTCTAAAGGCCATGCATGTTGGGGTCAGTACTCCTGTCTGGGCCCCTGACCGAGGCAGGGCCAGACCAACTGGACTTGGTCCCCGCCCGCTGCTCCTAGCTACACAGCTAGGGTGGGTTATATACAGAGAAAGATTTGCCCTATGGGGCTTCATAAAAGTAGTAAAGAAAGAAAACTTGTAAGATGGTGACAGATGTACTCTCAGCCCCCCTTCGGTTCAGGGGTGGTCGCTCCCTCTTCACGCAGATGGCCTCTTGGACTCCTCCTTCAAGCCAGCGTCGCTCCCATGGATGTAGTACAGTAGAACTGGATACTGCGCCGCCGCTCAGCCTTGCAGCCAATTTTTCCCAGTGGTCACTCGCGGTATTGCAGCAAAAAAAAATCCCTTGCCATCCAAAAAGCATTTTCCCCATAGACCACCACTGTAAAAGAGACGCCTGTAAAACTGTTGACAGGACACCTGCAGCTATAGTCATGGTCAATAATTACGCTTTGTATTGTATTTTTTAAGCCATGGGCTTTTAGCCTTTTTAAAGAAAAATTCCAAAGCCCAGAAAAAGCCCAGAAAACTCTTTTTTCCCTGCATGACGTCACGGCTGTGCGAGCACAGATAAACAAAAGCTGGTCGGATGAACAAAACTCAGAGGTGAAGGTGAAGAAATGACAGAGGTGAGCCTTCTCTTTCACACGTCAAGATCTGTTGAGCTTGTGGTTTTGCGTAGATAGATAGATAGATAGATAGATAGATAGATAGATAGATAGATAGATAGATAGATAGATAGATAGATAGATAGATAGATAGATAGATAGATAGATAGATAGATAGATAGATAGATAGATAGATAGATAGATAGATAGATGGATGGATGGATGGATAGATAGATAGATAGATAGATAGATAGATAGATAGATAGATAGATAGATAGATAGATAGATAGATAGATAGATAGATAGATAGATAGATAGATAGATAGATAGATAGATAGATAGATAGATAGATAGATAGATAGATGGATGGATGGATGGATGGATGGATGGATGGATGGATGGATGGATGGATGGATGGATAGATAGATAGATAGATAGATAGATAGATAGATAGATAGATAGATAGATAGATAGATAGATAGATAGATAGATAGATAGATAGATAGATAGATAGATAGATAGATAGATAGATAGATAGATAGATAGATAGATAGATAGATAGATAGATGGATGGATAGAGTGTGTCAACTTTTGGCACTGATGGCTGAAGTTGACCAGGTCTGATATCTCTTCACAACAACCACACTGATTTATTTTTTTGGCTTAAAGTGTCTCAGTTTGGTAAAATTATAGCCAAAAGCTCGCCCTACCTTTACTCCTGTTCACATCACCCACCTTTACTCCTGTTCACATCACCCTACCTTTACTCCTGTTCACATCACCCTGACCTTTACTCCTGTTCACATCACCCTGACCTTTACTCCTGTTCACATCGCCCTACCTTTACTCCTGTTCACATCGCCCTACCTTTACTCCTGTTCACATCACCCTGACTTTACTCCTGTTCACATCACCCTGACTTTACTCCTGTTCACATCGCCCTACCTTTACTCCTGTTCACATCACCCTGACTTTACTCCTCTTCACATCACCCTACCTTTACTCCTGTTCACATCACCCTGACTTTACTCCTCTTCACATCACCCTACCTTTACTCCTGTTCACATCACCCTACCTTTACTCCTGTTCACATCACCCTACCTTTACTCCTGTTCACATCACCCTACCTTTACTCCTGTTCACATCACCCTACCTTTACTCCTGTTCACATCACCCTGACTTTACTCCTGTTCACATCACCCTACCTTTACTCCTGTTCACATCACCCTGACTTTACTCCTCTTCACATCACCCTACCTTTACTCCTGTTCACATCACCCTACCTTTACTCCTGTTCACATCACCCTGACTTTACTCCTCTTCACATCACCCTACCTTTATTCCTGTTCACATCACCCTGACTTTACTCCTCTTCACATCACCCTACCTTTACTCCTGTTCACATCACCCTACCTTTACTCCTGTTCACATCACCCTACCTTTACTCCTGTTCACATCATCCTGACTTTACTCCTGTTGACATCACCCTGACTTTACTCCTGTTCACATCACCCTGACTTTACTCTTCTTCACATCACCCTACCTTTACTCCTGTTCACATCACCCTGACTTTACTCCTCTTCACATCACCCTACCTTTACTCCTGTTCACATCACCCTGACTTTACTCCTCTTCACATCACCCTACCTTTATTCCTGTTCACATCACCCTACCTTTACTCCTGTTCACATCACCCTGACTTTACTCCTGTTCACATCACCCTACCTTTACTCCTGTTCACATCACCCTACCTTTACTCCTGTTCACATCACCCTGACTTTACTCCTGTTCACATCACCCTACCTTTACTCCTGTTCACATCACCCTACCTTTACTCCTGTTCACATCACCGTGACTTTACCCCTGTTCACATCACCCTACCTTTACTCCTGTTCACATCACCCTACCTTTACTCCTGTTCACATCACCCTACCTTTACTCCTGTTCACATCACCCTACCTTTACTCCTGTTCACATCACCCTGACTTTACTCCTGTTCACATCACCCTGACTTTACTCCTGTTCACATCACCCTGACTTTACTCCTGTTCACATCACCCTACCTTTACTCCTGTTCACATCACCCTACCTTTACTCCTGTTCACATCACCCTACCTTTACTCCTGTTCACATCACCCTGACTTTACTCCTGTTCACATCACCCTACCTTTACTCCTGTTCACATCACCCTACCTTTACTCCTGTTCACATCACCCTGACTTTACTCCTCTTCACATCACCCTACCTTTACTCCTGTTCACATCACCCTACCTTTACTCCTGTTCACATCACCGTGACTTTACCCCTGTTCACATCACCCTACCTTTACTCCTGTTCACATCACCCTACCTTTACTCCTGTTCACATCACCCTACCTTTACTCCTGTTCACATCACCCTACCTTTACTCCTGTTCACATCACCCTACCTTTACTCCTGTTCACATCACCCTGACTTTACTCCTGTTCACATCACCCTGACTTTACTCCTGTTCACATCACCCTACCTTTACTCCTGTTCACATCACCCTACCTTTACTCCTGTTCACATCACCCTACCTTTACTCCTGTTCACATCACCCTGACTTTACTCCTGTTCACATCACCCTGACTTTACTCCTGTTCACATCAGGTCTGTCAGAGCTGCTGGCAGAAGCACCGATCACTTTAAACTGTGATGAAGGTGTATTTATTGTCCACTTTGCATCGATAGGAGACTGTACTTCTGAGTGAATTGTTCTGTGGCATTTTGTGAGTAATGATTCACTTATTACCAATACAACACACACACAAACACAAACACACACACACACACACACACACACACACTAATTACAGATAAATTAAATAAAAGAAAGAAAGAAAGAAAGAAAGAAAGAAAGAAAGAAAGAAAGAAAGAAAGAAAGAAAGAAAGAAAGAAAGAAAGAAAGAAAGAAAGAAAGAAAGAAAGAAAGAAAGGCCTGTCTTGGTTAGAAGCCCACTCACCACGGCAAGGTGCAGGCTGACAGTGGGAACACAAGACCAAACAAGGACACAACAAACCCTGACGACACCACAATCACACATTTCAAATAACAAGCATTGTAAGAATAAAGACACTGGAGCCTCGATTTTATGATGTGTCATTGTTCTATCACACAAGCACAACTGGAAATCTGATCTTGAAAGCTAGCGTTCACGAGTGCAGCCTAGAGCAGGGATGGGCAACAAGATCCAGAAAGGGCCGGTGTGGGTGCAGGTCTTTGTTCCAACCGAGCAGTTACACACCTGAGTCTATGAGTCAACCGATAGTCTTTGCTAAGGACCTTGATTTGTAGACTCAGGTGTGTAACTCCTTGGTTGGAACAAAGACCTGCACCCACACCGGCCCTTTCTGGATCTTGTTGCCCCTCCCTGGCCTAGAGGCATGGTGGGAGTAACACTACTGTGCATATTCAGTGTGCCGCATGTACCCGGAAGCCAGAAACTTTTCCGGCATATACGCCCAGCGAGCAATTCTCATAGGAATACCCAGGCGCCATTTTTACATCCGGTATCCGGTTCTACTATAATACATCCGTGTTACTCCACATCAAGGATGTGCACATCCTCATCCTGGAACGAGTGGCCACTGGCCTGGAGATGGTGTAGACTGGAGATGGTGTAGACTGTGGAGTCCTGGCCTGTAGATGGGTGTAGACTGTAGATGGTGTAGACTGTAGATGTGTGTAGACTGTAGATGGTGTAGACTGTAGATGGTGTAGACTGTAGATAGTGTAGACTGTGGAGTCCTGGCCTGTAGATGGTGTAGACTGTAGATGGTGTAGACTGTGGAGTCCTGGCCTGTAGATGGTGTAGACTGTAGATGGTGTAGACTGTGGAGTCCTGGCCTGTAGATGGGTGTAGACTGTAGATGGTGTAGACTGTAGATGTGTGTAGACTGTAGATGGTGTAGACTATGTAGATGGTGTAGACTGTGTAGATGGTGTAGACTGTGGAGTCCTGGCCTGTAGATGGGTCTAGACTGTACATGGTGTAGACTGTGTAGATGGTGTAGACTGTGGAGTCCTGGCCTGTAGATGGGTGTAGACTGTAGATGGTGTAGACTGTGTAGATGGTGTAGACTGTGGAGTCCTGGCCTGTAGATGGGTGTAGACTGTGGAGTCCTGGCCTGTAGATGGTGTAGACTGTGTAGATGGTGTAGACTGTGGAGTCCTGGCCTGTAGATGGTGTAGACTGTGTAGATGGTGTAGACTGTGGAGTCCTGGTCTGTAGATGGTGTAGACTGTGGAGTCCTGGCCTGTAGATGGGTGTAGACTGTAGATGGTGTAGACTGTGTAGATGGTGTAGACTGTGGAGTCCTGGTCTGTAGATGGTGTAGACTGTAGATGGTGTAGACTGTGTAGATGGTGTAGACTGTGGAGTCCTGGTCTGTAGATGGTGTAGACTGTAGATGGTGTAGACTGTGTAGATGGTGTAGACTGTGGAGTCCTGGCCTGTAGATGGTGTAGACTGTAGATGGTGTAGACTGTAGATGGTGTAGACTGTGTAGATGGTGTAGACTGTGGAGTCCTGGCCTGTAGATGGGTGTAGACTGTAGATGGTGTAGACTGTGTAGATGGTGTAGACTGTGGAGTCCTGGCCTGACGTGGTAGCTCTCCTGTGTTGTGTCATCCTCTTGGCCAGCGTCTGTTTCGTTTCCCCAATGTACAAGTCACGACAATCCTCCTGGTACTTACCAGCTACACTATAGTGTGTGTGTGTGTGTGTGTGTGTGTGTGTGTGTGTGTGTGTGTGTGTGTGTGTGTGTGTGTGTGTGTGTGTGTGTGTGTGTGTGTCTTCATGGGCATGTTTACTTTCTTGTGGTCGCAGTTTCACCTTCTATGTCTCTGCAAGGCATTTGCTGTCTCCACTGATGTGAGCTGACTGCTTCCTATTATCCCATTATGATAATATGTTTGCTGTTCGCGACTTGAACTTGCGCTGCCCTGCACCGCTCACACGCTGACGCACAACAAGGCAGAACAGGAGAGGAGTCTGTGGGGACCAGCGTCACACACATTACTCTGCTGGCATGACGACACCGCTAGTTATGAGACACTGGCCTGTCTCTTGATCTGATAGGAGACGCTTACGAGGAGATTGGGTACACGTGTGTCTGACGTTCCCCTGCAAGAAGTCGGGTTGTTGTGAAGCGTCTAGTGCCGCGGTGGCTAACCTGTGCCATGGCACAGGTTAGCCACCGCGGCACTAGACGCTTCACAACAACCCGTAGGGGTTCATTCCAACTAGATTGTCCCGGTTTCAAACTGGGATGGGATTAAAATCCTTCAGTGTATCGTGTCCGGCGAGACAGACAAGCTTGTGAGCGCGCGCATACGCATGTGCACGCGGTACACTTTTTAGGGTCCCGGTTTGGGATTTTGAAAATCTGGTCAACCCTAACTCCAACCCGACTCCGCACCAGGTGGTTTCCCTGACCAGGGTTCCTCAGGTATCAGTCGGTACTATGGGCAAATTTGTCCCCTCTGCACACACCCGTGGGATTGTTTAGCCCGGAAATGGGTCTTGCAGACCAGCGTAGAACCCGGGTAACCCCTGAATTTAGACACCGATTGGCTCACACTGACGTCTTTGCAGGCCTGGGTGGTGGCTCGTTGCAAGAGGTAGACAATAGATGTTAGGAGAAAGGAATTACAAATAACCATCATGCTTTGCGCCAGCTGTCAGACAATCTGGAGGGCCAAAAAATCCCATGGGTGCGTACGAACAAATCTGTCCATAGCAGTGATCGATCCATGAGGTGATTCCACTGGCACGTCCTTCCTCTTGTTTGGTTGAAGGGTTGCTGATCAGGGAAATCAGCTGGTTTGCTGTGCTGTGCTGTCACGTCTCGCTCTCAGCCTTCACCGCTGGCTAGCAGGAATGGAGGAGAGCCGAGCACGTAGGTCTCTCCCTGCCAGCACATAGCCTCTCCAACAGCAAGCCCTATGCAGCGCCCCCTGGCTGAACTACAAGGGACTCGGAGGAGGTCTGACCCCTAAACGCGCGGTACGCAGCCCCACCGGTGGGTCGATATTCCCTGATGCCCACGAACCAGCCCCCAGCTATGGGTTAAATAGCGCCACCTAGTGGATACCGCGAGAGAGGAATGGGGTACGGGAGTAAACCCCTACACAACACCAACGTCCACGGTGTTGTTGTGTTGAGTTTTTCTTGCCCTTTTGTGTGTGTTTAAGTGGGGGAGTACTGCTGGCCTCTCGTAGCCCCCCTTCCCATCCACCCCTGTATGTCTGCCCCCCTTCCCATCCACCCCTGTATGTCTGCCCCCCTTCCCATCCACCCCTGTATGTCTGCCCCCCTTCCCATCCACCCCTGTATGTCTGCCCCCCTTCCCCTCCACCCCTGTATGTCTCCCCCCCCTTCCCATCCACCCCTGTATGCCTGCCTCCCTTCCCATCCACCCCTGTATGCCTGCCCCCTTCCCCTCCACCCCTGTATGTCTGCCCCCCCTTCCCATCCACCCCTGTATGTCTGCCCCCCTTCCCATCCACCCCTGTATGTCTGTTCCCCCCTTCCCATCCACCCCTGTATGTCTGCCCCCCTTCCCATCCACCCCTGTATGTCTGCCCCCCTTCCCATCCACCCCTGTATGTCTGTTCCCCCCTTCCCATCCACCCCTGTATGTCTGCCCCCCTTCCCATCCACCCCTGTATGTCTGCCCCCCTTCCCATCCACCCCTGTATGTCTGCCCCCGTTCCCATCCACCCCTGTATGTCTGCCCCCGTTCCCATCCACCCCTGTATGTCTGCCCCCCTTCCCATCCACCCCTGTATGTCTGCCCCCCTTCCCATCCACCCCTGTATGTCTGCCCCCCTTCCCATCCACCCCTGTATGTCTGCCCCCCTTCCCATCCACCCCTGTATGTCTGCCCCCCTTCCCATCCACCCCTGTATGTCTGCCCCCCTTCCCATCCACCCCTGTATGTCTGCCCCCCTTCCCATCCACCCCTGTATGTTGTGTTGTGTTTATCTGTTGTCTTGTTTCACCCCGTTTATTGTAAAGCCACGTTGAGTGTTAGAAAAGCGCTGCATAAGATTGATTTATTATTATTACACAACATTTAAAGGAAACTCTTGGATATGATGGTGTTTACACTGATAATTCCTGCCTAAACACCACCTGACTGCAATCAATCAACCAATCAATCAACCAACCAACCAACCAACCAATCGATCTTTATTCATATAGCTTTCATAGTGTGTTACAACGCGCTTCACTCTGACAAAAGCAAACTTTTAAAATCTACTCCAATCAAGCAAAAAGCAAGATTGAAAAATAAAATGGCAGAGCAAAAACGCAAGAGTTGTAAGGAAAAGAGAAATGCAACATATCAGAACGCATCTGAGATGAAACCAACATGTCAGAACCTCGGGGACCGAAAAGCAGAAATGAAAGTGAACAAACGAGCAAACAACGTCATTTTGTCATTTAACTTCATCAGCCTGCCTTTCTTCCACCCTCCCAATCAGATTAAATCAGATTCAATCACATTCAATCAGATTCAACTGCTGCACTCAGGAGTCAAAGTTTGGTACCAACTTTATGATGTATGAGACTAAACGCAGGTCTTGGTTTCCTCCGGAGGCCGCTGATGGAGACTCTGTTATTATGAGAGACAAATGACCAAAACAGAGACAGCAGATGATGTTGGTCGACATGCCCTGTTCTTGGGGCAATAAAGGCTGAGTAGTTCAGGAGTGCTAGCTGGGCTCCTCTATATTAACACTCTGAACGCTCAGCCGAAAAGTCGCAGCATCTCATCTCCAGCCGCTTCTCCTGGGTCGGGTCACGGCGGCACCCCAGACCTCCCTCTCCCCAGCAACGCCCCCCGGCTCCTCCTGGGGGATCCCAAGACGTTCCCAGGCCAGACTGAACATGTAGTCCCTCCAGCTCCTCCTGGGGGATCCCAAGACGTTCCCAGGCCAGACTGAACATGTAGTCCCTCCAGCTCCTCCTGGGGGATCCCAAGACGTTCTCAGGCCAGACTGAACATGTAGTCCCTCCAGCTCCTCCTGGGGGATCCCAAGACGTTCTCAGGCCAGACTGAACATGTAGTCCCTCCAGCACCTCCTGGGGGATCCCAAGACGTTCCCAGGCCAGACTGAACATGTAGTCCCTCCAGCTCCCCCTGGGGGATCCCAAGACGTTCCCAGGCGAGACTGAACATGTAGTCCCTCCAGCTCCTCCTGGGGGATCCCAAGACGTTCCCAGGCCAGACTGAACATGTAGTCCCTCCAGCCAGTTCTGGGTCTACCCCCGGGCTCTCCTTCCAGTTGGACGTCCCCGGAAAACCTCCAAAGGGAGGCGCCCAGGAGGCACCCTAATCAGATGCCCGAACCACCTCATCTGGCTCCTTTCAACACGAAGGAGCAGCGGCTCTACTCCGAGCTCCCACCGGATGTCCGAGCTCCTCGCCCTATCTCTAAGGCTGAGCTCAAATGAGTTTGAGCGATCTCACCCTTTAGGTCACCACCCAAAGCTCATGACCACAGGTGAGGGTTGGGACCAAGATTGACTGGTAAATTGAGAGCTTTGCCTTCCGGCTCAGCTCCCTCTTCACCACAACGGTCCGGTACAACGTCCACATTACTGCTGATGCTGCACCAATCCGCCTGTCAATCTCCTGCTCCATCCTACCCTCACTCGTGAACAAGACCCCGAGATACTTGAAAGCCTTCACTTGAGGCAACAACTCATCCCCAACCCGGCAGCAGAAATGTGCCGCCCAGACTTTACAGAGGCAAGAAGGGTCATCTTCGACTTAGACTTAGACTTCTTTTATTTGTCATTGCCTTATATGCATGTCCCATACTTACAAGGGAACGGAATTACATTCCACAAGGACCTCGGTGCCACATAAAAACTGAAAAACGAATAACACACAATAGATATTAAAGACAAATAGTGCATGAAAACAAGATTTACTTCACAGATCCCAGACATCACAAGCACACCTGACACGGACGGCGAGCGAGAAGGTCAAAAGTCGTTTTGTGGAAGGTCTAAGTGTTGAGGCTGTTGAGGATCCTCACACTCTGGCGGAGGCAGCACGGATGCTGCGGTACCTCCTGCCAGAGGGTAGGAGGGTGAAGTGGATGTGGGAAGGGTGGGTGGGGTCCTTCACGATGCTGAGAGCCTTCCAGGCGCACCGTGCGTCAAAGATGGCCCGGATGTATGGGAGAGCAGTTCCTATGATCTGTCCAGTTGTCTCACTATCCGCTGCAGGGACGTCTTCCTGGACATGTTCGTCCATTCTGTCAGCAGTGGTCTCAACACACTCACTGGACGTTAGTTTTCAGTTTGAAGATGTTTCACCGTTCACCCATCGACTGAGGAGGTTTCTCCATGCGCTGACAGACCTGAAGAAGCTGAAGAAGCTGAAGAAGCTGAAGAAGCTGACGAAGCTGAAGAAGCTGAAGAAGCTGAAGAAGCTGGAGAAGCTGAAGAAGCTGAAGAAGCTGAAGAAGCTGACGAAGCTGAAGAAGCTGAAGAAGCTGAAGAAGCTGAAGTGAATGGTGAATCGTCTTCAGGTGAAAACTACGGTCCCATGAACAGATTTATCCTCTTCTGGATATTTCCTTTCCTAGACGACTGAAACCAGATACACACTCTGGCCGCTCCAGTTTCTACACCAAGACCTCTTTTTCCAGCCCTGGATGTGGTTCAGCATACAGACTCAGAGTCCGTCCACACGGAGGCCTGCTGCACTCATACCGGGCTGGTTTCTGAGACGTAGCGGTTTCGGCCATTTAACGTGTTGTCTGTTTTATACCGGGCAGCCGTTTATTTGTGTTTGTGGTTTGTGTCTCCCAAGAACACGTGTGTGCGTGTGTGTATGTTTGTTGTTGTCAGAATGCACTCAGCTCCGTCAGTAAACACCACGGCTACTGACGCTGAGCGCTGGGCGCTGGACGGATTCCTGTTAAAGAACTCAGTTGGGTGCACTCGGCTCCACGAGGAGCTGTCATGGCTGCTGCCAGGTCGCTCCTTCCCCTTCCCAGGTGGGTGGACGGATGTGCACCGCCGCCTGGCCGGTGACCGGCTGCTGCACCGTGAGTCCATCAGCCGTGGTGCGGCCTGACAGTTCAGAATAATGGATAGTTGGCGTGATAAAGTAAACAGGTCGGGGCTGTGAGGTGTTTGGGGGAGGTCACACACACTGATTTATGGCCCAAGTGATAAATCACCTCCTCTT
>NC_079222.1:3575377-3602877 GCF_029633865.1 Lampris incognitus
GGGGTCAGGTCTGGCTGGCAGAACGCGCCACCAAACACACGCTGTCCTATCTGGGGAGCTGGAGAAGTTCCAGGCGTGGGGGAGGACAGAGGGGGCCTCAGATAAGGCCGTTATCAGGGTGACGTACAGGATGGGACATGGGGGGGGGGGACAAGGGACTCGGAGCTACCCCTGAAATCACATTGACAGGAAACGCGTCGCCCAAGATGAACTCCGAGATGCTCGTCAGCAGATGCCGGTTTATCATCCCGGGCCTGCCCGGGACTGCTGGCAGCTGATACAGGTTCTCGTAGCCTCCATCAGCTGAGCCGAGCTGAGGTAAAAAGAGATCAATACTTTTCATTTTTAACACCGAGGCGATATCGACCGTGTGAGACTGGCTCTCTCTCGAGCGGCCATGGAGAAGCCTTCTGTCCCGCGATAAGAGGCATATTATTTTAATCATCATCATCTTTCATCTGCTCCTCTCTTATTTCCCGCCTTTATACGGGGGGGGGGGGGGTTGAAGAGAAGGCGGAGGAGAGGGGAAGAAGGAAGAAAGAAACTTCACAAAGCTCCTCTGAGGCGCAGCACCAGGAAGAGATGGTTGGCTTGTCTCTGAACTAAGCAGTGATTATTTTTCATGCTCTTTGTGGAGGAGAACGCGTGGCAAACAGGATGACACGCGTAGGTCCGCATGTGAAACCACGCCGGCACGCGTGTGAATACAAACAAATACCCAGAAGCAGAAGACAGGATACATATGGAAATACAGACACTCCTAAATGTAAACAACAACAATAATAATAGCAACAATAATGATGATGATGATTATGATAATGATAATAAACAACAATAGGCCTAGATACTTACCTTAACACCAAAAATGAGCCCCTCCTCACGATTGCTGGAGGGCATGAAAAACAAAACAAAAAGTAGTCCGTAGCTAACCAAGCCGCAGTGTTCAGAAGAGAGCGCCACCTCCCTGAAAACGAAGCTCCACCCATCCACGCCCGAAAAGTCAAACAAAAAGCAAAGCGTCACACCCAAGAACAAATGAAACGAACATGGGCAGGGAAACAAAGGCACGGGCAATACCCCAAAAAGAGTGGGTGAGAAAGGTGTAGACCAACATATGACCAACCAATGGCTCCAAACAGCTGGGCTGAAATCCCAAACAGATGGCTTTATCATCGCTGCCCAAGACCAGGCCATCAAGACCAGTTACTACCGGAACAAAATCCTCCAAGATGGCACAGACCCAGCGTGCAGGATATGTGGTCAATTCCAGGAAACCATTGACCATATGGTGGCAGGGTGCCCTGAGCTGGCCAGAACTGAATACCTACAAAGACCCAACAAGGCCGCCACGTACCTGCACTGGAACATCTGCAACGAATTCAACACCAACACAAAAGAGAAATGGTACGAGCACGAGCCCCAAACAGCAACAGAGAAAGACCACATCACAATCTTATGGGACATGCCAGTACAGACAGATCCTGAGATGAAGGCCAACAGACCAGACGTCATCATCAAGAACACAAAAGACAAAAGCTGCCTACTCATCGACATGTCCATCCTGACTGAAAGGAGCACCTCAGTAAAAGTAACTGAAAAACTGTCCAAATATAAAGACCTCGAAACTCAGACTGGCCGAATGTGGGGAATGAAAACCACAACAAGACCAGTAGTGATAGGAGCCCTAGGACTTGTAAAAACCACAACAAGACCAGTAGTGATAGGAGCCCTGGGACTTGTAAAAACCACAACAATACCAGTAGTGATAGGAGCCCTGGGACTTGTAAAAACCACAACAATACCAGTAGTGATAGGAGCCCTGGGGCTTGTAAAAACCACAACAAGACCAGTAGTGATAGGAGCCCTGGGACTTGTAAAAACCACAACAATACCAGTAGTGATAGGAGCCCTGGGACTTGTAAAAACCACAACAGGACCAGTAGTGATAGGAGCCCTGAGACTTGTAAAAACCACAACAATACCAGTGTGGATAGGAGCCCTGGGACTTGTAAAAACCACAACAGGACCAGTAGTGATAGGAGCCCTGGGACTTCAAAAAACCACAACAAGACCAGTAGTGATAGGAGCCCTGAGACTTGTAAAAACCACAACGATACCAGTGGTGATAGGAGCCCTGGGACTTGTAAAAACCACAACAATACCAGTAGTGATAGGAGCCCTGGGACTTGTAAAAACCACAACAAGACCAGTAGTGATAGGAGCCCTGGGACTTGTAAAAACCACAACAAGACCAGTAGTGATAGGAGCCCTGGGACTTGTAAAAACCACAACAAGACCAGTAGTGATAGGAGCCCTGGGACTTGTAAAAACCACAACAAGACCAGTAGTGATAGGAGCCCTGGGACTTGTAAAAACCACAACAAGACCAGTAGTGATAGGAGCCCTGGGACTTGTAAAAACCACAACAAGACCAGTAGTGATAGGAGCCCTGGGACTTGTAAAGACCACAACAGGACCAGTAGTGATAGGAGCCCTGGGACTTCAAAAAACCACAACAAGACCAGTAGTGATAGGAGCCCTGAGACTTGTAAAAACCACAACGATACCAGTGGTGATAGGAGCCCTGGGACTTGTAAAAACCACAGCAATACCAGTAGTGATAGGAGCCCTGGGACTTGTAAAAACCACAACAAGACCAGTAGTGATAGGAGCCCTGGGACTTGTAAAAACCACAACAAGACCAGTAGTGATAGGAGTCCTGGGACTTGTAAAAACCACAACAAGACCAGTAGTGATAGGAGCCCTGGGACTTGTAAAAACCACAACAAGACCAGTAGTGATAGGAGCCCTGGGACTTGTAAAAACCACAACAAGACAAGTAGTGATAGGAGCCCTGGGACTTGTAAAAACCACAACAATACCAGTAGTGATAGGAGCCCTGGGACTTGTAAAAACCACAACAAGACCAGTAGTGATAGGAGCCCAGGGACTTGTTAAAAAAGGGATGGATAAATACACCCAACGGATCCCGCTGGGTAACATCAGAATACCAGAAGTACAGAAGACGGCACTACTGGGAACATCTCATATCCTAAGAAAGGCACTGTCCATCACATAGACTTCTACCTCATTCTAACCCGAGGCCCAACGAATGGACCCGCCTGCTTATTATGTTGCATTAAGGCATGAAGTTAAAGGAACTTTGTATAATAATAATAATAATAATAATAATAATAATAATAATAATAATAATAATAAATATCGCACAATGTAAGAAGAAATCCTGGATAGGGACCCAAAGACACCTTATTGCTTGTGCTGCTTTTTCAGCAGAGTCTGATAACCATGCTGGTCTGGGCCAGATGGTGCAGGTGGGAGGGCCGAATAACATCTATACTCAATAACTGGTTTATATTCCCTAAACATAAGGTGACGCTACATCTCACACAGTGTTCTTGGCGCGAATTCACGCTTGCAGCGGCCTCACCCACTTACAGTGTGGGAAGATGGGGGGGGGGCGCGAATTCACGCTTGCAGCGGCCTCACCCACTTTCAGTGTGGGAAGACTGGGGGCGCGATTTCACGCTTGCAGCGGCCTCACCCACTTTCGCTGTGGGAAGACTGGGGGCGCGATTTCACGCTTGCAGCGGCCTCACCTACTTTCAGTGTGGGAAGATGGGGGGCGCGAATTCACGCTTACAGGCCTCACCCACTTTCGGTGTGGGAAGATGGGGGGCGTGAATTCATGCTTGCAGTGGCCTCACCCACTTACAGTGTGGGAAGATGGGGGGCGCGAATTCACGCTTGCAGCGACCTCACCCACTTTTGGTGTGGGAAGATGGGGGGCGCGAATTCACGCTTGCAGCGGCCTCACCCATTACCGGTGTGGGAAGATGGGGGAACGAATTCACGCTTGCAGCGGCCTCACCCACTTCCAGTGTGGGAAGATAGGGGGCGCGAATTCACGCTTTCAGCGGCCTCACCCAATACCGTCCATGCAGTGTCTTTGTCCATGTCTGCATTCCAGTTTTGTCGTCGTTTGGTGGCTGGGAGAGCTTAGTCTGCTGCGTCCTGTGGGCCCAGGGACCACGGCCCTGCCTGGAGCTGTGCCCGTGAGGGTAACACCGAGGGCGGTTAGACAGCGGGGCAGGCTAAGCCAACTGCCAGCCCATGCAGACCGGCAGTTCCAATAACACCGAGGGCGGTCTGGCGGCGGCCTCGCCTGGCGTTGACTGCGGTGTTGTCGTGTGGAGTGCAGGGAGGTGTGGCAAGGGTGTCTGGCTGGGAGAGCTGTTATTGGATCAATGCCAGGTGAGGCCGCCGCCAGACCGCCCTCGGTGTTATCGGAACTGCAGGTCCACCTGGGCTAGCAGTTAGCTTAGCCTGCCCCACTTCCATGTCTTGTCTGACCGCCGCTGGTGTTACCTCCTAGGGTGCAGCTCCTGACCGGCTTGTGGGCCTACAGGACGCAGCAGACCAGGCTCTCCCAGCCGATCCAGCGCCAGCTCTCCCAGCCTTCAAACGAGGACAAAACAAACCTGGACACAGACGCGGACAAAGACACCACATGGATGGTGAGGCCGCTTCAAAAGCACGTTCGCGCCGCCATCTTCCCACCTGATTTGAGTTACAATCTAATAGAAAAAGCCCCATGATATAAAAAAAGATGAATCACTGTAAAAGCAAAAACAAACGAGGAACAGCACAGAAATATTCAAGGTGTGCAAAGCGTTGGGACGAGTAAGGTCGAACTTAAAGGGTCCAGTCGTCTTAACAGCGAGCACCTGCCTGCCCTGCTAAAGTTCCCCTGAGCAAGACGCTGATTCGCTGTTAGCTCCGGGGCAGCTGGTGCGTGGTTGATGCCCGGGGCTGCACACTGCTGCTCCACCCAGTCCCACTCAGAAGGTTTGAAACAGCACGAGGCTGTGTAATGTAGCCCCATCGTCATAGGAAAACCACCCGTACATAAAATAAACGTTGCACACACGCACGCATGCGCACAACATGGACTCATACGGTGGTAATGAGGCAGAATATATCTAAGAATATATATATATATATAGCGATTTCACTCAGCCTGCAGTCGGTGTGACTAAGGAGTGTTGGGAAGCTGAGAGATCAGGGCTTCATCATAGCCTGACAGGAGGGGGGGTGGGGTTGGGGGTGGGGGCGGGGGGGTAACAACGACAGTGTATTGTAATGTTATTCATTGACCGAAGTGGCAGATGAAATCCAGATCATATTCATAATAAACAGGCAAGAAGAGGCGGAAGCGACTGCAGAGCTGATGGTGCTGCTGCCACCGCAGCACGTGCTGGACCGCAGAGGCCGTTACGTGACGACGAGACTCCGGGACGAGCCGACGGATCGAGTTTTAAAGGCAAATCCCACCATGCTCCGTGCAACCCGATGCAGCCGGGCGTGCAGGAAATCACAGCCGTAAAGCTGTCCTGCAGGGTGAAATACTGTTACAAGCGCTGCGGAAACAAAACAAAACGAATCTAGTTAATGATTTCTCTAAGTTTACACGGGACTCACAGTATATGTCATGGCATCGTGTATGACCCTTGAGCCCATAAACCCGCACTGAAACCCAATATGAAGGGAAACCTTTTGCACAACAACAGGCTTGGTTTTCCATTCGTCTGCGGTGATAATCTACAGTATATCAGGTGGTGTAGCGGGGCGGCCGGGGACCGCCGCAGCTGGGACGCGAACCCGGGTCTCCCGCACCACGGGCGACTGCGCCTACCAGCCGACTAAAGGGTCCGACCCGCCCTCCAAGAGCTCGCGAGTCTATCTTTAGGCAGTACTAGACATACAGGGGCATCTCAAAAAATGAGAACATTGCGGAAAAGTTCATTATTTTCCGTAATTTAATTCAAAAAGTGAAACTCTCGTATATTCTAGATTCATTACACGTCAAGTGAAACGTGTCAAGCTTTTTTTGTTTTAAGCTCGATAATTACGGCTTACAGCTCATGAAAATCAAAAATCCAGTATCTCAAGATATTAGAATATTACAGAAGATCATCAAAAAAATAATTTATAATACAGAAATGTCGACTTTCTGAACGTATGTTCATTTATGCACTCGATACTTGGTCGGGGCTCCTTTTGCACTAATTACTGCATCAGTGCGGCGTGGCATGGAGGCAGCCAGCCAGCCGGTGGCGCTGCTGAGGTGCTATGGAAGCCCGGGCTGCTTTGATAGCGGCCTTCAGCTCGTCTGCATTGTTGGGTCTGGGGTCTCTCATCTTCCTCTTGACAATGGCCCTGCATGCACGGTGGGCTAGCAGTTAGCTTAGCCTGCCCCGCTTCCGTGTCCTGTCAGACCGCCCTCGGAGTTTCCTCTTCAGGCGCAGCTCCAGGCAGGGCGGTGGTCCCTGGGCCCACCGGACCCAGCAGACCAGGTTCTCCCGGCTGATCCAGCGCCAGCTCTCCCAGCCACCAAACGAAGACACACTTAGACACAGACGTGGACAAAGACACTGGGTGGACGGCACTGGGTGAGGCCGCCGCGAACCGGAATTCGCGCCACCATCTTCCCAGACCGGAAGCAGTGAATGAAAGAAGCGGAAAATGGGTCAGACTGTGTGAGTGAGTGTGAGTGTGTGTGTGTGTGTGTGTGTGTGTGTGTGTGTGTGTGTGTGTGTGTGTGTGTGTGTGAGCAACTTGGTCTACCTGAAATGCCTCCCCAGAAAGACAGAATGAGAGAAAGACAGGAAGCAGGAACAGGGTAGTCTGGGTAGGTATGTGTGCATGACCCAGCTGGAGGAGGAGGAGGCTCATCTCTGCTCACCAAGCCTGATCTTTATATAAGCTAAGAATTGGAAAATTTGAGCATCTTTTCCAGATTTGTGCAGGTTTGTACGTTACAATGTAGCGACTGGAGGAGGCCGTCACTCTGACTGATGGCGATGAGGGGGGGGGGGGCAGGAGCTCATGGGACTGTTAATGTTCTGGTTAAAATTGTGTTTTAATTCATGTTTTGTTATTGACGAGCTGACAGACTGACTGACTGGCAGGACGGTGACTAAGACTGACGTTTTCCGTTGTCATTGTTGGGGCAAAATAAAGGAGCACTCCCGGGGTGGGGTGGTGTATGGGACACGGGAGCTGCCATTAAAAAACGAGACCTCTGCCTCTCGCGAGATCCAGAGACTAGAGCGGGACGTCGAGCAGACCCGCCGGCACTTGGAAAGCCTGGCATGGTAAAAGACAAAGCCCGTTTTCCAGCCCGCCCCCGAGGGCTCCATTGCACCGCAGCTCCACCGCCTCCTAGAGGCCAGGAGGACCAGGACCGGAGAACGCCTGCTGGCCGCCTCTACCGACAGCCCCCTAGCGACGGGAAGCGATGCTGCGCATAGGGCACCAGTCAAGCTGCCCAAGTACAACGGGATGACGCAGCCAGAACCATACCTCTCGCAACGAGGAGCCCGAGAACCCGCCGGAACCAGGCCAGAGTGCGGCAGAAGAGGGGCTTATGACACACGCTGCCTCGGGCGGGCCTCCGTGAGAGGACACAAGATACGGGTGAGTTGTCCTGGTCGCAAGAAGTGGATTTCCCATAAGCTTCGCGGCCACCGGCAGGGGTCATGGGCCGGCTGTCTGCGGTGGTGTACCGGGTGCATATACATTCCTGGCCAGGGGCGCGTGGCAGGGCTGCACCAGGACAGACTTTCCCCATATTGCACCCTTGCTCCGCCCGTTGTTGGGGCCAGGGGTAACAGTAGAACCCCACGCGCTGATCAGGGTGCCTCTCCCCCAGTTGTGCTTCCGGTCAGCCCCAGGTGGCTTGTCGGCCAGAGACAGCACCCTGGACATTTGAGGGAGCATTTATTGGGTGATGGGGTCGTTGAGGACAACTGACCCCTCAGTTGGGAGTTATGTAGCGACCGGAGGAGGCCGCTGTCCTGAGTGGCGGCAGCTCTGGACCGGGGGAGGGCAAGTGCGGGGACTCATGGGGCTGCTAATATTGTGTTGTTTGTTTCGGGGGTTCGACTCGGATTGGGTAAATGACCATTTTACTGACTTGGCTCACTGGCTTTTGGACCGTGACTAGGACCGATGTGTTTAATGGTGACCTTGGGGGGGGGGGGGGGGGGGGGGGCAACCGTTCAGCAGTCATTGTGGCGGCAAAATAAAGGAGCACCCCCGGGATCATCACTGGAGCTGCCATTAGATACGAGATCTCTGCCTCTTGCCTCCTTCTCTGACACCAGCTCGCCACTATATGCTGTTTTCTGTGTGTGTGTGTGTGTGTGTGGTGCTGGTGTCTGCATGGGGTTTTGTGTGTGTGTGCGTGTGTGCGCGTGTGTGTGCACGCTCGTGCGTGTCTGTATGTTCTCACATGTTGGTGCGTTGATGAATGTCTGCGTGCAGCTGCACGTGGGTTTCTTAATGAGTGTGGGCATCTGCTGTGAGTGGCTGGTTGTCTCGGTCTCAAACCAGCGACGGAATCTGAAACGCCTTAATTGGCACGAACACAAAAGGAAGTTGTCTCGGTGACACTGGAGCAGTCACGTGTTGGCAACGTGCACATCTGCACAGTACGTCACGACGGGCACGGCGCAAGGACAACAGGGCTGCACACGTAGCGCAAAGGGGACAGTGAGACACATCGTTTGGACAGACACCTGTCTTCCATAGATGTTGATAATCTGTGCTTCACTGTCGTTCATTCAGTCCTTCATCTTCATGTAGTCCCTCCAGCCAGTTCTGGGTCTCCTCCCAGTTGGACGTGCCCGGTAAACCGCCAAAGGGAGGCGCCCAGGAGGCATCCTAATCACGGCGGCACCCCAGACCTCCCTCTCCCCAGGTTCCCAGGCCAGACTGAACATGTAGTCCCTCCAGCCAGTTCTGGGTCTCCTCCCAGTTGGACGTGCCCGGTAAACCGCCAAAGGAGGGCGCTCAGGAGGCATCCTAATCACGGTGGCACTCCAGACCTCCCTCTCCCCAGCAACGCCCTCCGGCTCCTCCTGGGGGATCCCAAGACGTTCCCAGGCCAGACTGAACATGTTGTCCCTCCAGCCAGTTCTGGGTCTAACCCGGGCTCTCCTTCCAGTTGGACGTCCCCGGAAAACCTCCAAAGGGAGGCGCCCAGGAGGCATCCTAATCACGGCGGCCCCCCAGACCTCCCTCTCCCCAGGTTCCCAGGCCAGACTGAACATGTAGTCCCTCCAGCCAGTTCTGGGTCTGCCCCGGGGTCTCCTCCCAGTTGGACGTCCCTGGAAAACCTCCAAAGGGAGGCGCCCAGGAGGCATCCTAATCACGGCGGCCCCCCAGACCTCCCTCTCCCCAGGTTCCCAGGCCAGACTGAACATGTTGTCCCTCCAGCCAGTTCTGGGTCTAACCCGGGCTCTCCTTCCAGTTGGACGTCCCCGGAAAACCTCCAAAGGGAGGCGCCCAGGAGGCATCCTAATCACGGCGGCCCCCCAGACCTCCCTCTCCCCAGCAACGCCCTCCGGCTCCTCCTGGGGGATCCCAAGACGTTCCCAGGCCAGACTGAACATGTAGTCCCTCCAGCCAGTTCTGGGTCTACCCCCGGGCTCTCCTTCCAGTTGGACGTGCCCGGTAAACCTCCAAAGGGAGGCGCTCAGGAGGCATCCTAATCACGGCGGCACCCCAGACCTCCCTCTCCCCAGGTTCCCAGGCCAGACTGAACATGTAGTCCCTCCAGCCAGTTCTGGGTCTCCTCCCAGTTGGACGTGCCCGGTAAACCTCCAAAGGGAGGCGCTCAGGAGGCATCCTAATCACGGCGGCACCCCAGACCTCCCTCTCCCCAGGTTCCCAGGCCAGACTGAACATGTAGTCCCTCCGGCTCCTCCTGGGGGATCCCAA
Organism: Lampris incognitus; assembly: GCF_029633865.1. NCBI lineage: Eukaryota > Metazoa > Chordata > Actinopteri > Lampriformes > Lampridae > Lampris > Lampris incognitus. The sequence continues at coordinate 3,585,182 of NC_079222.1, forward strand.
GACGTTCCCAGGCCAGACTGAACATGTAGTCCCTCCGGCTCCTCCTGGGGGATCCCAAGATGTTCCCAGGCCAGACTGAACATGTAGTCCCTCCGGCTCCTCCTGGGGGATCCCAAGATGTTCCCAGGCCAGATTGGACATGTAGTCCCTCCAGCCAGTTCTGGGTCTACCCCCGGGCTCTCCTTCCAGTTGGACGTCCCCGGAAAACCTCCAAAGGAGGGCGCTCAGGAGGCATCCTAATCAGGTGCCCGAACCACCTCAACTGGCTGCTTTCGATGTGAAGGAGCAGCGGCTCTACTCCGAGCTCCGTCCGGGTGTCCGAGCTCCTCCTCCTATCTCTAAGGCCGAGCCCAGACACCCTACGGAGGACACTCAGTTCAGCCGCAGCAGTCTCACCCTTTCGGTCACCACCCAAAGCTCGTGACCACAGGTGGGGGTTGGAAGGAGGCCTGGCTGCTAAACTGAGAGCTCTGCCTCCCGGCTCAGCTCCCTCTTCACCACGACGGTCCGGTACAACGTCCGCATTACTGCTGATGCTGCACCAATCCGCCTGTCAATCAACTTCATTATCGACTCTGTGCACATCTGTAGTCGGCTGACTTCCGGTTTCTACTGCAGCGGTCATCACAGTTTCCGGTTTGTTGGCGTGTGCTGTTGACAACGGCATATTTTTCGCGATGCCTGCAGGATTTACCATGGATACAGGTCCACCACATGCACACAACTGTCCACCACATGCACACAACTGTCCACCACATGCACACAACTGTCCACCACATGCACACAACTGTCCACCACATGCACACAACTGTCCACCACATGCACACAACTGTCCACCACATGCACACAACTGTCCACCACATGCACACAACTGTCCACACACTTTCACCCTCACGCACCTCCTGGAGACGACGGGGGGAAGCTTCAGGTTGCACATATCAAGTTGTGTCCACCATTATGAGGATGAGGATCCTCACCCTGGCAGGTGCGGGTGAAAGTGTGTGGACAGTTGTGTGCATGTGGTGGACAGTTGTGTGCATGTCTTGGACGTGTATCCATGGTAAATCCTGCAGGCATCGCGAAAAATATGCCATTGTCAACAGCACACGCCAACAAACAGGAAACTGTCATGACCGCTGCAGTCGAAACCGGAAGTCAGCGGACTACAGATCTGCACAGAGCCCATAATGGAGTATTGCTCACAGTCATACAGTCACTCCCACGGCACACACTAATGGACACACACACACACACACACACACACACACACACACACACACACACACACACACACACACACACACACAAAACACACATGTATGGACACACTCCCACAGCACACACGTATGGACACACACACACACACACACACACACACACAAAACACACACGTATGGACACACACACACACACACACACACACACACACACACACACACACACACATGTATGGACACACACACTCCCACAGCACACATGTATGGACACACACACAGCACACATGTATGGACACACACACACACACACACACAGCACACATGTATGGACACACTCCCACAGCACACACGTATAGACACACACTCCCACAGCACACATGTATGGACACACTCACACACAGCACACATGTATGGACACACACACACACACACACACACACACACACACACACACACACACACACACACACACAGCACACATGTATGGACACACACTCCCACAGCACACATGTATGGACACACATACACACAGCACACATGTATGGACACACTCACACACACACACAGCACACATGTATGGACACACACTCCCACAGCACACATGTATGGACACACACACACACAGCACACATGTATGGACACACACACACACAGCACACATGTATGGACACACACACACACACACACACACACAGCACACATGTATGGACACACACACACACAGCACACATGTATGGACACACACACACACACAGCACACATGTATGGACACACACACACACACACACAGCACACATGTATTGACACACACTCCCACAGCACACATGTATGGACACACACTCACACACAGACAAAACCCCCGATAGCATCACACACACACACACACACACACACACACACACACACACACACACACACACACACACACAGACCCACACCCCTCCTCTGTTCACCAGATCTCCTGATAAGTTGAGAAGGCGGATCCTGGCGTGTGTAACCCGGTCGGGTCCATTACGGGGTCTTTTCTCGTGACACGGTTACAGAAACCAGGCACCGTGGCAGCACGAGACGCTCGTAACGTCAGCCATCACCGCCCCCTCCCCTTGAACCTCCCTGTCAATCAACCCGGTCACGTGAGCTCCGGGTAACGCAGACCAGGGCTGCTCAGACACGGACACAGCGAACACGTTCGTGACAGCGGTGACGTCAGCGTGGCTCGTGAAAGCGTGCGTAGGCCTGCAGAGAAACACACGAACACAACCGAACCCGTCGTTTCTGTTCAAACTCCGAGACGGAACCACTGCAAGGTCCAGTTCAGCTTCAAGGTCCACTTTACTGTGGTTCTCACGTAAAGAGTACCAAGTACCTTCACATGTACCTCTCAGCCCTCATAATAACTACACACCAGAAATAACACACAATACTACACACCGGGAAATAACACATAATAACTACACACCAGGAAATAACACGTAATAACTACACACCAGAAATAACACACAATAACTACACACCAGAAATAACACACAATAACTACACACCAGAAATAACACATAATACCTACACACCAGAAATAACACATAATAACTACACACCAGGAAATAACACATAATAACTACACACCAGAAATAACACATAATAACTACACACCAGAAATAACACATAATAACTACACACCAGAAATAACACATAATAACTACACACCAGGAAATAATACATAATAACTACACACCAGGAAATAACACATAATAACTACACACCAGAAATAACACATAATAACTACACACCAGGAAATAATACATAATAACTACACACCAGGAAATAACACGTAATAACTACACACCAGGAAATAACATATAATACCTACACACCAGGAAATAACACACAATAACTACACACCAGGAAATAACACACAATAACTACACACCAGAAATAACACACAATAACTACACACCAGGAAATAACACATAATAACTACACACCAGGAAATAACACATAATAACTACACACCAGGAAATAATACACAATAACTACACACCAGGAAATAACACATAATAACTACACACCAGGAAATAACACATAATAACTACACACCAGGAAATAACACATAATAACTACACACCAGGAAATAACACACAATAATACCTACACACCAGGAAATAACACATAATACCTACACACCAGGAAATAACACACAATAACTACACACCAGGAAATAATACATAATAACTACACACCAGAAATAACACACAATAACTACACACCAGGAAATAATACATAATAACTACACACCAGGATATAATACATAATAACTACACACCAGGAAATAATACACAATACCTACACACCAGGAAATAACACACAATAACTACACACCAGGAAATAATACATAATAACTACACACCAGAAATAACACACAATAACTACACACCAGGAAATAACACATAATAACTACACACCAGGAAATAACACGTAATAACTACACACCAGGAAATAACACACAATAACTACACACCAGGGAATAATACATAATAACTACACACCAGAAATAACACACAATACTACACACCAGAAATAACACACAATAACTACACACCAGAAATAACACACAATAACTACACACCAGAAATAACACACAATAACTACACACAAGAAATAACACATAATAACTACACACCAGGAAATAATACATAATAACTACACACCAGAAATAACACACAATAACTACACACCAGAAATAACACACAATAACTACACACCAGAAATAACACATAATAACTACACACCAGGAAATAACACATAATAACTACACACCAGAAATAACACATAATAACTACACACCAGAAATAACACATAATAACTACACACCAGAAATAACACATAATAACTACACACCAGGAAATAACACACAATAACTACACACCAGGAAATAACACATCATAACTACACACCAGGAAATAACACATAATAACTACACACCAGAAATAACACACAATAACTACACACCAGGAAATAACACATAATAACTGCACACCAGGAAATAACACACAATAACTACACACCAGAAATAACAAACAATAACTACACACCAGAAATAACACATAATACCTACACACCAGGAAATAACACATAATAACTACACACCAGAAATAACACATAATAACTACACACCAGGAAATAACACATAATAACTACACACCAGGAAATAACACATAATAACTACACACCAGAAATAACACATAATAACTACACACCAGGAAATAACACATAATAACTACACACCAGGAAATAACACATAATAACTACACACCAGAAATAACACATAATAACTACACACCAGGAAATAACACACAATAACTACACACCAGGACATAACACATAATAACTACACACCAGGAAAAAATACACAATAACTACACACCAGGAAATAATACATAATAACTACACACCAGGAAATAACACACAATAACTACACACCAGGAAATAACATTCAATAACTACACACCAGGAAATAACACATAATAACTACACACCAGGAAATAACACATAATAACTACACACCAGAAATAACACACAATACCTACACACCAGGAAATAACACATAATAACTACACACCAGGAAATAACACATAATAACTACACACCAGGAAATAACACATAATAACTACACACCAGGAAATAACACATAATACCTACACACCAGGAAATAACACATAATAACTACACACCAGAAAAAACACATAATAACTACACACCAGGAAATAATACATAATAACTACACACCAGGAAATAACACATCATAACTACACACCAGGAAATAACACACAATAACTACACACCAGGAAATAACACATAATAACTACACACCAGGAAATAAAACATAATAACTACACACCAGAAAATAACACATAATACTACACACCAGGAAGTAACACATAATAACTACACACCAGGAAATAATACATAATAACTACACACCAGGAAATAACACATAATACCTACACACCAGAAAATAACACATAATACCTACACACCAGGAAATAACACATAATAACTACACACCAGAAAATAACACATAATAACTACACACCAGGAAATAACACATAATAACTACACACCAGGAAATAAAACATAATAACTACACACCAGAAAATAACACATAATACTACACACCAGGAAGTAACACATAATAACTACACACCAGTAAATAATACATAATAACTACACACCAGGAAATAACACATAATACCTACACACCAGGAAATAACACACAATAACTACACACCAGGAAATAACACATAATAACTACACACCAGGAAATAAAACATAATAACTACACACCAGAAAATAACACATAATACTACACACCCGGAAGTAACACATAATAACTACACACCAGGAAATAATACATAATAACTACACACCAGGAAATAACACATAATACCTACACACCAGAAAATAACACATAATAACTACACACCAGAAATAACACATAATAACTACACACCAGGAAATAACACATAATAACTACACACCAGGAAATAACACATAATAACTACACACCAGGAAATAACACATAATAACTACACACCAGAAAATAACACATAATAACTACACACCAGGAAATAATACATAATACCTACACACCAGGAAATAATACATAATACCTACACACCAGGAAATAATACATAATACCTACACACCAGGAAATAACACATAATAACTACACACCAGGAAATAATACATAATACCTACACACCAGGAAATAACACATAACAACTACACACCAGGAAATAACACATAATAACTACACACCAGGAAATAACACATAATAACTGCTACGTCCCCCTGGTGAAACTCCTCACTGTCAGGTGAAAAGAAGCAGCTGGTGACTCCACCTGTATGGGAGGAGGCATGTGGTAGTCTGCAGCCCTCCCTGGATCAGCAGGGGGGGGTGGAGCAGAGACTGGGACGGCTCGGAAGAGTGGGGTAATTGGCCAGGTACATTCGGGGAGAAAGAGGAGGAGAAGTCCACCAAAAAAAAAAGTACACACACACACACACACACACACACACACACACACACACACACACACACACACACATCCGCTCCACACACATCCACCCATCCCTACCCCCACCTGACCCCTTACAGCACTGACCATGACCCGCCAACGTCTGATTCCCCTGCTCAGTCCAGTCCAGTCCAGTCCAGTCCAGTCCAGTCCAGTACAGTACAGTACAGTCCAGTCCAGTCCAGTCCAGTCCAGTGCAGTCCAGTCCAGTCCAGTGCAGTCCAGTCCAGTCCAGTGCAGTCCAGTCCAGTCCAGTCCAGTCCAGTCCAGTCCAGTCCAGTTAGCAGGGAGACACGAGCGGATGTGTCCTTGGATAATTAGCTCAGATCAATTTCTGCAGCGCTGGGAGCAACCTCGTTTCTCCCGCCCAGACCACAGCCCCCCAACGTCCTGCTATGAACAAGTACCCACTTCACCACCAACCCCCTCAGATCCGAGGCCCACGACTGAAAGCTGGCTGAGCCCACGTGACAATCCAGACCTTCTCATTTGAAGGGTTTCAAAAAGGTTTTAAGTGCTGTATGCATAATTAATCCGCCTTAACAACAAGAGCTGCTTCAAAGGCTCATTTCTAGTCCAGCTCATCTGGGTCTTTATTTACAGGTCCCCGCCATATCACCCCTGTCATTTATTCATATTTACCCCCGGTTCAAGAGGGTGCCTTTAATGGCGCTGACCTGGGCACCGCGACCAAATGGTGCCTAATGTATGTAAATCTCTCCAGCAAACTCCCATTCCATATTTATTATTTGCCCAAATCGACTCCTGACTCGGAGGGTCCCGGGGATAAGCTAATATCAGCCAGCCGGAACAGTATTACGAGGCCGGGACCGAGCGAGGTGAGCCGGAGGGCAGTCAGAGCAGATCAATCAGCGGATGACTGCAGGAAGGACGCTCTGCAGAATCGCTCCCCGAGGCGTCCTCTCATTCGCTGCTTGCTGTGGTCGCCCACAGCTGTGAGTCTGTCTCCCCCGGGATCAGGCCTGCGGTGTGCAGATCCCGGACTGTGGACGCCTCTGCAGAAAATGTTAAAAACGAAGAGATCTGGTGAGAACTTCCCCACTAACAAAATAGCAAACATTCCAGTGTCAGCAGTGCTCGCATTCTTTACAATGACTCTGAGCAGACCAGACTCTGTATCAGCAGACCAGACTCTGTAGGAGCAGACCAGACTCTGTATCAGCAGACCAGTCTCTGTATGAGCAGACCAGACTCTGTATCAGCAGACTGGTCTCTGTATCAGCAGACCAGTCTCTGTATGAGCAGACCAGACTCTGTATGAGCAGACCAGACTCTGTATCAGCAGACCAGTCTCTGTATCAGCAGACCAGTCTCTGTATGAGCAGACCAGACTCTGTATCAGCAGACCAGTCTCTGTATCAGCAGACCAGTCTCTGTATCAGCAGACTGGTCTCTGTATCAGCAGACCGGTCTCTGTATGAGCAGACCAGACTCTGTATCAGCAGACTGGTCTCTGTATCAGCAGACCAGACTCTGTATGAGCAGACCAGACTCTGTATCAGCAGACTGGTCTCTGTATCAGCAGACCGGTCTCTGTATGAGCAGACCAGACTCTGTATCAGCAGACTGGTCTCTGTATCAGCAGACCGGTCTCTGTATGAGCAGACCAGACTCTGTATCAGCAGACTGGTCTCTGTATCAGCAGACCGGTCTCTGTATGAGCAGACCAGACTCTGTATCAGCAGACTGGTCTCTGTATCAGCAGACCGGTCTCTGTATGAGCAGACCAGACTCTGTATCAGCAGACTGGTCTCTGTATCAGCAGACCAGACTCTGTATGAGCAGACCAGACTCTGTATCAGCAGACCAGACTCTGTATCAGCAGACCAGACTCTGTATCAGCAGACCAGTCTCTGTATGAGCAGACCAGACTCTGTATCAGCAGACCAGACTCTGTATGAGCAGACCAGACTCTGTATCAGCAGACCAGACTCTGTATCAGCAGACCAGTCTTTGTATGAGCAGACCAGACTCTGTATGAGCAGACCAGACTCTGTATGAGCAGACCAGTCTCTGTATCAGCAGACCAGACTCTGTATGAGCAGACCAGACTCTGTATCAGCAGACCAGACTCTGTATGAGCAGACCAGACTCTGTATCAGCAGACCAGACTCTGTATGAGCAGACCAGACTCTGTATGAGCAGACCAGACTCTGTATCAGCAGACCAGTCTCTGTAGGAGCAGACCAGACTCTGTAGGAGCAGACCAGACTCTGTATCAGCAGACCGGTCTCTGTATCAGCAGACCAGACTCTGTATCAGCAGACCAGTCTCTGTATCAGCAGACCAGACTCTGTATCAGCAGACCAGACTCTGTATGAGCAGGCCAGTCTCTGTATCAGCAGACCAGACTCTGTAGGAGTAGACCAGACTCTGTATGAGCAGACCAGACTCTGTATGAGCAGACCAGTCTCTGTATGAGCAGACCAGACTCTGTAGGAGCAGACCAGACTCTGTATGAGCAGGCCAGTCTCTGTATCAGCAGACCAGACTCTGTAGGAGTAGACCAGACTCTGTATGAGCAGACCAGACTCTGTATGAGCAGGCCAGTCTCTGTATGAGCAGACCAGACTCTGTATGAGCAGACCAGTCTCTGTATGAGCAGACCAGACTCTGTAGGAGCAGACCAGACTCTGTATGAGCAGGCCAGACTCTGTATGAGCAGACCAGTCTCTGTATCAGCAGACCAGACTCTGTATCAGCAGACCAGTCTCTGTATCAGCAGACCAGACTCTGTATCAGCAGGCCAGACTCTGTATCAGCAGACCAGTCTCTGTATCAGCAGACCGGTCTCTGTATGAGCAGACCAGACTCTGTATCAGCAGACCGGTCTCTGTATCAGCAGGCCAGACTCTGTATCAGCAGACCAGTCTCTGTATCAGCAGACCAGACTCTGTAGGAGCAGACCAGACTCTGTATCAGCAGGCCAGACTCTGTAGGAGCAGACCAGACTCTGTATCAGCAGACCAGACTCTGTATCAGCAGGCCAGACTCTGTAGGAGCAGACCAGTCTCTGTATGCAAGATGCAACAGTTATGAGAACAAGCATTCTGTTTCCTTTCTTCTACAAATAAATATGAAATGCCTGTACATGCATGTGTGTGTGTGTGTGTGTGTCTGTGTGTGTGTGTGTGTGTATATCTTGTTAGCTCATGTGCAAGTTTGTGTATTTGTGTTTGCAGAGGTATTGTGTACAAAAAAGTTCAACTGGGTGCCCCAAACTGACCCTACAAGCGTCCATTTGACATGAATATGTTGTTGGTCCTCCCACTTAGTGAGTGCAAGTCAGCTTCCCTGTAACTCTGTCACACCCCTGTCCTCCCTTAGCTCCTTATTTCACCCCTGTCCTCCCTTAGCTCCTTATTTCACCCCTGTCCTCTCTTAACTCCTTATTTCATCCCTGTCCTCTCTTAACTCCTTATTTCACCCCTGTCCTCTCTTAACTCCTTATTTCACCCCTGTCCTCTCTTAGCTCCTTATTTCACCCCTGTCCTCTCTTAACTCCTTATTTCACCCCTGTCCTCTCTTAACTCCTTATTTCACCCCTGTCCTCTCTTAACTCCTTATTTCACCCCTGTCCTCTCTTAACTCCTTATTTCACCCCTGTCCTCTCTTAGCTCCTTATTTCACCCCTGTCCTCTCTTAACTCCTTATTTCACCCCTGTCCTCTCTTAGCTCCTTATTTCACCCCTGTCCTCTCTTAGCTCCTTATTTCACCCCTGTCCTCTCTTAGCTCCTTATTTCACCCCTGTCCTCTCTTAACTCCTTATTTCATCCCTGTCCTCTCTTAACTCCTTATTTCACCCCTGTCCTCTCTTAACTCCTTATTTCACCCCTGTCCTCTCTTAACTCCTTATTTCACCCCTGTCCTCTCTTAGCTCCTTATTTCACCCCTGTCCTCTCTTAACTCCTTATTTCACCCCTGTCCTCTCTTAGCTCCTTATTTCACCCCTGTCCTCTCTTAGCTCCTTATTTCACCCCTGTGCTCTCTTAGCTCCTTATTTCACCCCTGTCCTCTCTTAACTCCTTATTTCACCCCTGTCCTCTCTTAGCTCCTTATTTCACCCCTGTCCTCTCTTAACTCCTTATTTCACCCCTGTCCTCTCTTAGCTCCTCATGTCACCCCTGTCCTCTCTTAACTCTTTATTTCACCCCTGTCCTCTCTTAACTCCTTATTTCACCCCTGTCCTCTCTTAACTCCTTATTTCACCCCTGTCCTCTCTTAGCTCCTTATTTCACCCCTGTACTCTCTTAACTCCCTATTTCATCCCTGTCCTCTCTTAACTCCTTATTTCATCCCTGTCCTCTCTTAACTCCTTATTTCACCCCTGTCCTCTCTTAACTCCTTATTTCACCCCTGTCCTCTCTTAACTCCTTATTTCACCTCTGTCCTCCCTTAACTCTTTATTTCACCCCTGTCCTCTCTTAACTCCTTATTTCACCCCTGTCCTCTCTTAGCTCCTTATTTCAACCCTGTCCTCTCTTAACTCCTTATTTCACCCCTGTCCTCTCTTAGCTCCTCCTTTCACCCCTGTCCTCTCTTAACTCCTTATTTCATCCCTGTCCTCTCTTAACTCCTTATTTCACCCCTGTCCTCTCTTAGCTCCTCATTTCACCCCTGTCCTCTCTTAACTCCTTATTTCACCTCTGTCCTCCCTTAACTCTTTATTTCACCCCTGTCCTCTCTTAACTCCTTATTTCACCCCTGTCCTCTCTTAGCTCCTTATTTCACCCCTGTCCTCTCTTAACTCCTTATTTCACCCCTGTCCTCTCTTAACTCCTTATTTCACCCCTGTCCTCTCTTAACTCCTTATTTCACCCCTGTCCTCTCTTAGCTCCTTATTTCACCCCTGTCCTCTCTTAGCTCCTCATTTCACCCCTGTCCTCTCTTAACTCCTCATTTCATCCCTGTCCTCTCTTAACTCCTTATTTCATCCCTGTCCTCTCTTAACTCCTTATTTCACTCCTGTCCTCCCTTAGCTCCTTATTTCACCCCAGTCCTCTCTTAGCTCCTTATTTCACCCCTGTCCTCTCTTAACTCCTTATTTCACCCCTGTCCTCTCTTAGCTCCTTATTTCACCCCTGTCCTCTCTTAGCTCCTTATTTCACCCCTGTCCTCTCTTAGCTCCTTATTTCACCCCTGTCCTCTCTTAGCTCCGTATTTCACCCCTGTCCTCTCTTAGCTCCTTATTTCACCCCTGTCCTCTCTTAACTCCTTATTTCACCCCTGTCCTCTCTTGGCTCCTTATTTCACCCCTGCCCTCTCTTAACTCCTTATTTCACCCCTGTCCTCTCTTAGCTCCTTATTTCACCCCTGTCCTCTCTTAGCTCCTTATTTCACCCCTGTCCTCCCTTAACTCCTTATTTCACCCCTGTCCTCTCTTAGCTCCTTATTTCACCCCTGTCCTCTCTTAGCTCCTTATTTCACCCCTGTCCTCTCTTAACTTCTTATTTCACCCCTGTCCTCTCTTAACTTCTTATTTCACCCCTGTCCTCTCTTAGCTCCTTATTTCACCCCTATCCTCTCTCAGCTCCTTATTTCACCCCTGTCCTCTCTTAACTTCTTATTTCACCCCTGTCCTCTCTTAACTCCTTATTTCACCCCTGTCCTCTCTTAACTCCTTATTTCACCCCTGTCCTCTCTCAGCTCCTTATTTCACCCCTGTCCTCTCTTAACTTCTTATTTCACCCCTGTCCTCTCTTAACTCCTTATTTCACCCCTGTCCTCTCTTAGCTCCTCATTTCACCCCTGTCCTCTCTTAGCTCCTTATTTCATCCCTGTCCTCTCTTAACTCTTTATTTCACCCCTGTCCTCTCTTAACTCTTTATTTCACCCCTGTCCTCTCTTAACTCTTTATTTCACCCCTGTCCTCTCTTAACTCTTTATTTCACCCCTGTCCTCTCTTAACTCTTTATTTCACCCCTGTCCTCTCTTAACTCTTTATTTCACCCCTGTCCTCTCTTAACTCTTTATTTCACCCCTGTCCTCTCTTAACTCCTTATTTCACCCCTGTCCTCTCTTAACTCCTTATTTCACCCCTGTCCTCTCTTAGCTCCTTATTTCACCCCTGTCCTCTCTTAGCTCCTTATTTCACCCCTGTCCTCTCTTAGCTCCTTATTTCACCCCTGTCCTCTCTTAGCTCCTTATTTCACCCCTGTCCTCTCTTAGCTCCTTATTTCACCCCTGTCCTCTCTTAGCTCCTTATTTCACCCCTGTCCTCTCTTAACTCCTTATTTCACCCCTGTCCTCTCTTAACTCCTTATTTCACCCCTGTCCTCTCTTAACTCCTTATTTCACCCCTGTCCTCTCTTAACTCCTTATTTCACCCCTGTCCTCTCTTAGCTCCTTATTTCACCCCTGTCCTCTCTTAGCTCCTTATTTCACCCCTGTCCTCTCTTAGCTCCTTATTTCACCCCTGTCCTCTCTTAGCTCCTTATTTCACCCCTGTCCTCTCTTAGCTCCTTATTTCACCCCTGTCCTCTCTTAGCTCCTTATTTCACCCCTGTCCTCTCTTAGCTCCTTATTTTACCCCTGTCCTCTCTTAGCTCCTTATTTCACCCCTGTCCTCTCTTAGCTCCTTATTTCCCCCCTGTCCTCTCTTAGCTCCTTATTTCACTCCCGCCCTCTCTTAACTCTTTATTTCACCCCCGTCCTCTCTTAACTCTTTATTTCACCCCTGTCCTCTCTTAACTCCTTATTTCACCCCTGTCCTCTCTTAACTCCTTATTTCACCCCTGTCCTCTCTTAACTCCTTATTTCACCCCTGTCCTGTCTTAGCTCCTTATTTCACCCCTGTCCTCTCTTAGCTCCTTATTTCACCCCTGTCCTCTCTTAACTCCTTATTTCACCCCTGTCCTCTCTTAACTCCTTATTTCACCCCTGTCCTCTCTTAGCTCCTTATTGCACCCCTGTCCTCTCCTAACTCCTTATTTCACCCCTGTCCTCTCTTAACTCTTTATTTCACCCCTGTCCTCTCTTAGCTCCTTATTTCATCCCTGTCCTCTCTTAACTCCTTATTTCATCCCTGTCCTCTCTTAACTCCTTATTTCATCCCTGTCCTCTCTTAACTCCTTATTTCACCCCTGTCCTCTCTTAGCTCCTTATTTCACCCCTGTCCTCTCCTAACTCCTTATTTCATCCCTGTCCTCTCCTAACTCCTTATTTCACCCCTGTCCTCTCTTAACTCCTTATTTCATCCCTGTCCTCTCTTAACTCTTTATTTCACCCCTGTCCTCTCCTAACTCCTTATTTCATCCCTGTCCTCTCCTAACTCCTTATTTCACCCCTGTCCTCTCTTAGCTCCTTATTTCACCCCTGTCCTCTCTTAGCTCCTTATTTCACCCCTGTCCTCTCTTAGCTCCTTATTTCACCCCTGTCCTCTCTTAGCTCCTTATTTCACCCCTGTCCTCTCTTAGCTCCTTATTTCACCCCTGTCCTCTCTTAGCTCCTTATTTCACCCCTGTCCTCTCTTAGCTCCTTATTTCACCCCTGTCCTCTCTTAACTCCTTATTTCACCCCTGTCCTCTCTTAACTCCTTATTTCACCCCTGTCCTCTCTTAACTCCTTATTTCACCCCTGTCCTCTCTTAACTCCTTATTTCACCCCTGTCCTCTCTTAGCTCCTTATTTCACCCCTGTCCTCTCTTAACTCCTTATTTCACCCCTGTCCTCTCTTAGCTCCTTATTTCACCCCTGTCCTCTCTTAGCTCCTTATTTCACCCCTGTCCTCTCTTAGCTCCTTATTTCACCCCTGTCCTCTCTTAGCTCCTTATTTCACCCCTGTCCTCTCTTAGCTCCTTATTTTACCCCTGTCCTCTCTTAGCTCCTTATTTCACCCCTGTCCTCTCTTAGCTCCTTATTTCCCCCCTGTCCTCTCTTAGCTCCTTATTTCACTCCCGCCCTCTCTTAACTCTTTATTTCACCCCCGTCCTCTCTTAACTCTTTATTTCACCCCTGTCCTCTCTTAACTCCTTATTTCACCCCTGTCCTCTCTTAACTCCTTATTTCACCCCTGTCCTCTCTTAACTCCTTATTTCACCCCTGTCCTGTCTTAGCTCCTTATTTCACCCCTGTCCTCTCTTAGCTCCTTATTTCACCCCTGTCCTCTCTTAACTCCTTATTTCACCCCTGTCCTCTCTTAACTCCTTATTTCACCCCTGTCCTCTCTTAGCTCCTTATTGCACCCCTGTCCTCTCCTAACTCCTTATTTCACCCCTGTCCTCTCTTAACTCTTTATTTCACCCCTGTCCTCTCTTAGCTCCTTATTTCATCCCTGTCCTCTCTTAACTCCTTATTTCATCCCTGTCCTCTCTTAACTCCTTATTTCATCCCTGTCCTCTCTTAACTCCTTATTTCACCCCTGTCCTCTCTTAGCTCCTTATTTCACCCCTGTCCTCTCCTAACTCCTTATTTCATCCCTGTCCTCTCCTAACTCCTTATTTCACCCCTGTCCTCTCTTAACTCCTTATTTCATCCCTGTCCTCTCTTAACTCCTTATTTCATCCCTGTCCTCTCTTAGCTCCTTATTTCACCCCTGTCCTCTCCTAACTCCTTATTTCACCCCTGTCCTCTCTTAACTCCTTATTTCACCCCTGTCCTCTCTTAACTCCTTATTTCACCCCTGTCCTCTCTTAGCTCCTTATTTCATCCCTGTCCTCTCTTAGCTCCTTATTTCACCCCTGTCCTCTCTTAACTCCTTATTTCACCCCTGTCCTCTCTTAGCTCCTTATTTCACCCCTGTCCTCTCCTAACTCCTTATTTCACCCCCGTCCTCTCTTAACTCTTTATTTCACCCCTGTCCTCTCTTAACTCCTTATTTCACCCCTGTCCTCTCTTAGCTCCTTATTTCACCCCTGTCCTCTCTTAGCTCCTTATTTCACCCCCGTCCTCTCTTAACTCCTTATTTCACCCCTGTCCTCTCTTAACTCCTTATTTCACCCCTGTCCTCTCTTAGCTCCTTATTTCACCCCTGTCCTCTCTTAGCTCCTTATTTCACCCCTGTCCTCTCTTAACTCCTTATTTCACCCCTGTCCTCTCTTAGCTCCTTATTTCACCCCTGTCCTCTCTTAGCTCCTTATTTCACCCCTGTCCTCTCTTAACTCCTTATTTCACCCCTGTCCTCTCTTAACTCCTTATTTCACCCCTGTCCTCTCTTAACTCCTTATTTCACCCCTCTGCTCTCTTAACTCCTTATTTCACCCCTGTCCTCTCTTAACTCCTTATTTCACCCCTGTCCTCCCTTAACTCCTTATTTCACCCCTGTCCTCTCTTAACTCCTTATTTCACCCCTGTCCTCTCTTAACTCCTTATTTCACCCCTGTCCTCTCTTAACTCCTTATTTCACCCCTGTCCTCCCTTAACTCCTTATTTCACCCCTGTGCTCTCTTAGCTCCTTATTTCACCCCTGTCCTCTCTTAGCTCCTTATTTCACCCCTGTCCTCTCTTAGCTCCTTATTTCACCCCTGTCCTCTCTTAGCTCCTTATTTCACCCCTGTCCTCTCTTAACTCCTTATTTCACCCCCGTCCTCTCTTAACTCCTTATTTCACCCCTGTCCTCTCTTAACTCCTTATTTCACCCCTGTCCTCTCTTAACTTCTTATTTCACCCCTGTCCTCTCTTAACTCCTTATTTCACCCCTGTCCTCTCTTAGCTCCTTATTTCACCCCTGTCCTCTCTTAACTCCTTATTTCACCCCTGTCCTCTCTTAACTCCTTATTTCACCCCTGTCCTCTCTTAACTCCTTATTTCACCCCTGTCCTCTCTTAACTCCTTATTTCAACCCCGTCCTCTCTTAGCTCCTTATTTCACTCCCGCCCTCTCTTAACTCTTTATTTCACCCCCGTCTTCTCTTAGCTCCTTATTTCACCCCTGTCCTCTCTTAACTCCTTATTCCACCCCCGTCCTCTCTTAACTCCTTATTTCACCCCTGTCCTCTCTTAACTCCTTATTTCACCCCTGTCCTCTCTTAACTCCTTATTTCACCCCCGTCCTCTCTTAACTCCTTATTTCACCCCTGTCCTCTCTTAGCTCCTTATTTCACCCCTGTCCTCTCTTAACTCCTTATTTCACCCCTGTCCTCTCTTAGCTCCTTATTTCACCCCTGTCCTCTCTTAACTCCTTATTTCACCCCTGTCCTCTCTTAGCTCCTTATTTCACCCCTGTCCTCTCTTAGCTCCTTATTTCACCCCTGTCCTCTCTTAACTCCTTATTTCACCCCTGTCCTCTCTTAGCTCCTTATTTCACCCCTGTCCTCTCTTAACTCCTTATTTCACCCCTGTCCTCTCTTAACTCCTTATTTCACCCCTGTCCTCGCCTAACTCCTTATTTCACCCCTGTCCTCTCTTAGCTCCTTATTTCACCCCTCTCCTCTCTTAACTCCTTATTTCCTCCCAGCTGGTGCATGTTCAGCCACGGCAGAGCCTCATCACGGCCCTCTCTCCTCGTACCCCGGCAGCCGGGTCCTGTGCGGGGTGGCGAGGCCAGCTGGGAAGCTTCAGGCAGGAGTTTTTAGACAGGGTGACGGAGATGGAGACACAGTGAAATAAACTGCTCCCTGGGGGAGAGATAAACATTTACTTTTCCACGAGAGATTAGCCTGATGAGCAGTCAGGGAGCAGCAGTGAGCGAGGTACAGAGGAGGAACAGAAGATGGAAGACAGGCAGAGCAGAGGAGAGACTGAGAGGGGGGGAGGAGGAGAGGAGGAGTGGGATGTAATAGATAGAGGGGAGTTACGTGTACTTATCAGTCAGTCTATAACCTACATGCTGTGGCTGTCATCGTCGGGGCCCGCTGGTCCAGATGTCACCTGAGCGGACCACATTACCGGTGGTGTTTAGACCAGCAGAGAGGCCGGGTCTGGGGCTATAGCGGCCTACATACATACATTAATACCTTACATGGCAATACATCATATACTACGTATGAGGTACATTAGTGTGTAACGACCACGGATGACTACACCCGGCTAACGGGGCGGACCCTTTAGTCGACTGGTTAACGTAGTCTCCCGTGGTGCGGGAGACCCGGGTCCAAGTCCCGGCTGCCCCCTGAATTCATTACAATATCGAACCATCTGAAAGCCTCGGAGCAAGAATGGTGCAAACACTGTTTTGTTATTTTTTTTTGTGTTTTTTTTCCTGTGGAGTTTTCCCTTTTTCCATGTGGTCTAAGAATAAAGCGTGGCATCTACTGAAGGAATGTCTGAGACCGCAACTGTGATCCAAGACTACATAAACAGATTCCAGATCCAGCTCGACTGGACCGAGGCAGGCTTGAAGTAATTAAGCACGAGGTCCTGGACCAAACATAAATGTGCGGATATACGATAACAACAAAAACAAGCGAGGAACTGCGACAAAGCTGTGACGCTAATCAACTGTGATT
>NC_079222.1:3607877-3620377 GCF_029633865.1 Lampris incognitus
GCCGGTGATTAACAGGGATCGGCGGGTTGCTTCTGGGCCGAGTGTGAATCCTCCCGCCGCTGCCACGTCCGTCTGTTGTCTCGTGTAACGGAGAGTAAACGATCATATCTGCAAATAGACGAGCCCGCTGGAGCTGTCAGGGCTCTAACTCGATAAAACCTCCGAAACGGACGCTCAACGGACGCTCTGCAACACTTCCCACGTCAGTCCTTCTCTTCAAGGCTGCTGCAATGTCTGGCACCCCCACCCCCGCCCCCACCCCCGCCCCCACCCCCGCCCCCGCCGCTACACCGCCTGCCTGCCTGCAGAAACCACATGTCGGCATATCGTGATACCCTTTTTTATATTTTATTCTTTGTCTAAATTAACGATAATGAGGCGCCATTCCCTAAACTCTCTCACTAAATGAGGTGTGTAAATGCAATCATTATTATTACAATGACCGGGATTCCACTCCTACCTAAAACGACCACGGGCGGTCAAAATGACCGCTGTGGTTTTTAAACTATATTGAGTCAACATAAATACCCCGTTGAGATATTAATGCATTACATGTAGTGTGTCTGTTATGAAACGAACAGACACCAAAATTAACATCTTAACATCTTCAATATTATGTTTCAAACAATTTAAAATGGCGTCATAAGTACTGACATGGCGCACACCACCACGCTCAAATTACGGGCGGTCATTATGACCGCTCATGGTCGTTTTAGGTAGAGCTTACCACATTTTTTTGTGCAATAGGTCTAAAACTGGTTTTAATGCAAATATATGCAGTTTCAGAAGAATTCAGGGAGCGGCAGGTCTGTCTCTTTTATTTCCACAAAGTTATGAAACTTTGAAAATGCAAAACGGTCAAAATGACCGCCTTGGTCGTTCTAGTGGGAGTGCAGCTCGGTAAGTAGTTCTGAGTACCAACCAGTTCAGCGCGAGGAAGCTCAGCTGGATTCCTAAGCACGAGCAGACATCGTGGTGGTTTATACTGATGGTGTGTGTAATTCTCCTGTATTGTCATGGTAATAATACCGTCTGGACTGCCCGCTGCACCTCAGGGCCGCTCTGCTGGAGTCAGGGCAGATACACACGGAGGGTAAACATGATGACGGAGGACTCACTGTGTCAATAAATACCACACACATGGTCATACATATACATATACACACATATGTATGTATGTATGTATATATATGTATATGTATATATATGTATATATGTGTATATATGTATATATACGTGTATATGTATATGTATATATATGTATATATATATGTATATATATATATATGTATATGTATATGTATATACATATATATGTGTGTATATATGTCTATATGTATATACATACATATACACACATATATATGTATATATGTATGTATATATATATATATGTGCGTATATATACATATATATGTATATACGTATATATATACATATATGTATATACATACACACACATATATATACATACATATATACATACACATATATATATAAATACATACACACACACATACACACATACACACATACACACATACATATATATATATATAACGTTGCTCAGTAGCTGCGTACAGGTAACAGGAAGATTACATCGCCAGCTTCTGAACCTCGGCCTGTGGACTGGCCTTCAGACGAGGCACGGGGAGGTTTTGTGTCTCAGCTCTGCGTTACATCCTCGCAAGTCTCGTCTACTTCAGGTGGGCGTTATAACGCTATGTGCGTCTGAAAGGCCGGACGGCGGAGAAGAAGAGGAGGAGGAGCCCCGCGCAGGGCACGCACGAGCTCAGCGGGTGTGTTCAGATGGCATCAAACGGACAGGCCTCGAGGCGACTGAGCTCGGCGTCCGGGCCTGGCTCTGCAAGGCTCCCCCTGAACTGGCGGACACGGAGATGCGGGTCCATCCTGACTCTGTTACTACTACCAGCATCACTTCCGCCACCGCTCGGTGTCTGTCTCTGTGTCTGTGTCTGTGTCCGTGTCTGTGTCTTTGTCTGTGTCCGTGTCCGTGTCCGTGTCTGTCTCCGTGTCCGTGTCCGTGTCTGTGTCTGTCTCTGTGTCTGTCTCCGTGTCCGTGTCTGTCTCTGTGTCTGTCTCTGTCTCTGTCTCCGTGTCCGTGTCTGTCTCTGTGTCTGTCTCTGTGTCTGTCTCTGTGTCCGTGTCTGTGTCTTTGTCTGTGTCCGTGTCCGTGTCCGTGTCCGTGTCCGTGTCTGTGTCTGTCTCTGTCTCTGTCTCCGTGTCTGTCTCTGTGTCTGTGTCTGTCTCCGTGTCTGTCTCTGTGTCCGTGTCTTTGTCTGTGTCCGTGTCCGTGTCCGTGTCCGTGTCTGTGTCTGTCTCTGTCTCTGTCTCTGTGTCTGTCTCCGTGTCTGTCTCTGTGTCCGTGTCTTTGTCTGTGTCCGTGTCCGTGTCTGTCTCTGTGTCCGTGTCCGTGTCTGTCTCTGTGTCTGTGTCCGTGTCCGTGTCCGTGTCTGTGTCTGTGTCTGTCTCCGTGTCTGTCTCTGTGTCTGTCTCTGTGTCTGTGTCCGTGTCCGTGTCCGTGTCTGTGTCTGTGTCTGTCTCCGTGTCTGTCTCCGTGTCTGTCTCTGTGTCTGTGTCCGTGTCCGTGTCCGTGTCTGTGTCTGTGTCTGTCTCCGTGTCCGTGTCTGTCTCTGTGTCCGTGTCTGTCTCTGTGTCCGTGTCCGTGTCTTTGTCTGTGTCCGTGTCTGTGTCCGTGTCTGTCTCCGTGTCCGTGTCCGTGTCTGTGTCTGTCTCTGTGTCTGTCTCTGTGTCTGTCTCCGTGTCCGTGTCTGTCTCTGTGTCCGTGTCTGTGACTGTCTCTGTGTCTGTCTCCGTGTCTGTCTCCGTGTCCGTGTCCGTGTCTGTGACTGTCTCTGTGTCTGTCTCCGTGTCCGTGTCCGTGTCTGTGACTGTCTCTGTGTCTGTCTCCGTGTCCGTGTCTTTGTCTGTCTCCGTGTCTGTCTCCGTGTCTGTCTCCGTGTCCGTGTCCGTGTCTGTGTCTGTGTCCGTGTCTGTCTCCGTGTCTGTCTCCGTGTCTGTCTCTGTGTCCGTGTCTTTGTCTGTGTCCGTGTCCGTGTCTGTCTCTGTGTCCGTGTCTGTCTCTGTGTCCGTGTCCGTGTCTTTGTCTGTCTCCGTGTCTGTCTCCGTGTCTGTCTCCGTGTCTGTGTCTGTGTCTGTGTCTGTGTCCGTGTCTGTCTCCGTGTCTGTCTCCGTGTCTGTCTCCGTGTCCGTGTCTTTGTCTGTGTCCGTGTCTGTCTCGTCTCCGTGTCTGTCTCCGTGTCTGTCTCCGTGTCTGTCTCCGTGTCTGTGTCTGTGTCCGTGTCTGTCTCCGTGTCTGTCTCCGTGTCTGTCTCTGTGTCCGTGTCTTTGTCTGTGTCCGTGTCCGTGTCTGTCTCTGTGTCCGTGTCTGTCTCTGTGTCCGTGTCCGTGTCTTTGTCTGTGTCCGTGTCTGTCTCCGTGTCTGTCTCCGTGTCTGTCTCCGTGTCTGTCTCCGTGTCCGTGTCCGTGTCTGTGTCTGTGTCCGTGTCTGTCTCTGTGTCCGTGTCTGTCTCTGTGTCCGTGTCCGTGTCTTTGTCTGTGTCCGTGTCTGTCTCCGTGTCTGTCTCCGTGTCCGTGTCCGTATCTGTGTCTGTGTCCGTGTCTGTCTCCGTGTCTGTCTCCGTGTCCGTGTCTGTGTCCGTGTCTGTCTCCGTGTCTGTCTCCGTGTCTGTCTCTGTGTCCGTGTCTTTGTCTGTGTCCGTGTCCGTGTCTGTCTCTGTGTCCGTGTCCGTGTCTTTGTCTGTGTCCGTGTCTGTCTCCGTGTCTGTCTCCGTGTCCGTGTCCGTGTCCGTGTCTGTGTCTGTGTCCGTGTCTGTCTCCGTGTCTGTCTCCGTGTCCGTGTCCGTGTCCGTGTCTGTGTCCGTGTCTGTCTCCGTGTCTGTCTCCGTGTCTGTGTCTTTGTCCGTGTCCGTGTCTGTCTCTGTGTCTGTCTCCGTGTCCGTGTCTGTCTCCGTGTCCGTGTCCGTGTCTGTGTCTGTGTCCGTGTCTGTCTCCGTGTCTGTCTCCGTGTCTGTGTCTTTGTCCGTGTCCGTGTCTGTCTCTGTGTCTGTCTCCGTGTCCGTGTCTGTCTCCGTGTCCGTGTCCGTGTCTGTGTCTGTGTCCGTGTCTGTCTCCGTGTCCGTGTCTTTGTCTGTGTCCGTGTCTGTCTCCGTGTCTGTGTCTTTGTCCGTGTCCGTGTCTGTCTCTGTGTCCGTGTCCGTCTCTGTGTCCGTGTCCGTGTCTTTGTCTGTCTCCGTGTCTGTCTCCGTGTCCGTGTCCGTGTCTGTGTCTGTGTCCGTGTCTGTGTCTGTCTCCGTGTCCGTGTCTGTGTCTGTGTCCGTGTCTGTCTCCGTGTCTGTCTCCGTGTCCGTGTCTTTGTCTGTGTCCGTGTCTGTCTCTGTGTCTGTCTCCGTGTCCGTGTCTGTCTCCGTGTCCGTGTCCGTGTCTGTGTCCGTGTCCGTGTCTGTCTCCGTGTCCGTGTCTTTGTCTGTGTCCGTGTCTGTCTCCGTGTCTGTGTCTGTGTCTTTGTCCGTGTCCGTGTCTGTCTCTGTGTCCGTGTCCATCTCTGTGTCCGTGTCTTTGTCTGTGTCCGTGTCTGTTTCCGTGTCTGTGTCCGTGTCTGTGTCTTTGTCTGTGTCTTTGTCTGTGTCCGTGTCCGTGTCTTTGTCTGTCTCCGTGTCCGTGTCCGTGTCTTTGTCTGTCTCCGTGTCCGTGTCCGTGTCCGTGTCTTTGTCTGTCTCCGTGTCCGTGTCCGTGTCCGTGTCTGTGTCCGTGTCTGTGTCTTTGTCTGTGTCTTTGTCTGTGTCCGTGTCCGTGTCTTTGTCTGTCTCCGTGTCCGTGTCTTTGTCTGTCTCCGTGTCCGTGTCCGTGTCCGTGTCTGTCTCCGTGTCCGTGTCTGTCTCCGTGTCTTTGTCTGTCTCCGTGTCTGTCTCCGTGTCCGTGTCCGTGTCTTTGTCTGTGTCCGTGTCTGTCTCCGTGTCTGTCTCCGTGTCCGTGTCCGTGTCTGCAGTGTTCAGCCACATGCTCTAAAGCTTTGCTGCGCATGGCAGCTGGTTTTCACCTCGTGTCACTCGGTGCCACCGTGGCTCAGATTGACGTGTTACTTCCTCCATCCCTCCACTATGTGGCGCAAGCGCTCATGTGCGCAGACCGCGGTCACTGTGAGCGCCGTGTGGCCCTCGTGAGTTACGCAGCTGAGGGACACCAAGGAGACATACAGGCTTCCCCAGCTGTGGGGGTCTTCCGCCATTGTCCAGTGGTTTTGGGGGGGACTCGGTCACCCGGGCGGACTAGCTGCACGCGACGCTGCTGCAACTCAGACATTTTCTGCCCCACCGGAGCGGTGATTACCCCGCACCGTGTCGCCCCCGATACAACTGCACCACACGAGTGCTGCGGTAGGCCCGAAGCCGGTTTCTGTCCCCGCACGTCTGTCCGCGGAGAATGAACCGGGATCTGGTCCTGGAGGAGGCAGATGTACCCCACAAGGAGGAGGGATGTTGTTTTTGTAAGCGACACGGCCGTCATTCAAAATCCAGGCCAATCAGACGCCGCGCAGGCATGAAACTGTACCCGCGCGGACATAGCGGGAGAGGAGGAGGAGGAGGAGGAGAAGGAGGGGGAGGAAGAAGGGGAGGGGGGTCTGGGGGAGCATGGCCGAGCGAGGAAGGAGCGCTGACTTGATTCTCTTCTTCAGACCGATATAACAGTTTCCCCACCTCATGCCTCTTGTTGTGTGTTGCCAACCTGTCAGGTGACACGCGCACGCGCACGCGCACGCAAAGGTCTTGGTTTCTTTTTTTTTATTTACTCGCGGTCGCAGAGCAACGCAGCGCAGCAGCACCAGCACCAGCAGCAACGACGCGACGCGAGCCGCTGCAGAGCCAAGCCGGAGCCGCTGCAGAGCCAAGCCGGAGCCGCTGCAGATCCAAGTCGGAGCCGCTGCAGAGCCAAGCCGGATCCGCTGCAGAGCCAAGCCGGAGCCGCTGCTCACACGGACTGAAGAGACCCCGAGCTGCAGGGCGCACGGCGACAGCACGGAGACCGTCCGGACCGGTACATTCAGGGGGTTTTTCTCCACATAATTCTGCTCTTCACCTCTCCACCTCCGTGGTACCGGACGTTCTGTTCCCAGTCTTGCTGCGCCGTCAGTCCGGCTGGGGACGTTTCGTCGAGTTCGGCAGAACTGTCGGCGCGCCGGACGAGAGTTGAGATTGTTTCCAGCCGACGGCCGCTGCTCGCGCTGGATTTTGACTCGCGTGTGCACGAGAGGTGGATATTTATTTGGCCTTTTTTTTCTTTTGCGCGCGCGCGCGCGTGCGCCTGTTGTATGCGTGTCATTCCGTTA
The DNA here is from genome assembly GCF_029633865.1 of Lampris incognitus. Taxonomy (NCBI): domain Eukaryota; kingdom Metazoa; phylum Chordata; class Actinopteri; order Lampriformes; family Lampridae; genus Lampris; species Lampris incognitus. The sequence goes on from NC_079222.1 coordinate 3,614,245, forward strand.
ATGAAAACCTTTATTTTAAGACTTTCCTCTCAGCAAGGAGATGCTCGTGCTGTAGCGGCTCGGCCGTGCTGCGGGATTAGAGCCGGACCCGGACCGGACTTTCTGTTCCAGCGGGGCTTTGTGCACGCAGCCATAGCTCGCGAATCAACTTAGAAGCAAGAGGCGAGTCAACTGCGGACAGTCCCGCCGGGGAGAGACCCCCGTATCACCGAGACCCGGACTTCGCGTCGTCACGCAGAAACTCCGGACCAAGTCGAGTCAAGTCCGTGTTATTTGTGCAGCCCAGTACCACAACTTACAAACTGGGCTCCGGCGGCTTCACGGCAACACAACAACATCCTGCCCTTAGAGCCTCGCAGCGGATCAGGAACAACTCCCGAAAAACCTGTAAGAGGGACACAAATCTCAGGGAGACCAAGAGGGACTCTTGCCTTCGTCCGAGTCTGGAGCGCTATGCCGCAGGTGGACATGATTCCGCTCCTCTTCCTCGTCCTTTGGATGTGTGTGCACGGCCAGGACCCGGCGTCCAAGGTGGTGTCCGATCGCTACGCCGTCTACTGGAACCGAACCAACCCCAGGTGAGTCGACCCCGCGGGGGTCACCGACCTCTTCGCGAGGTCAACCTCCTCCTCGACATTGCACACCGGTGGCCAGCACACGAGCCGACGCAGCTCCCCCTCGTCGACAGATAATTGGTTTTTAATGCGCGTTTATTTAAACCGGCTCTTCTGGATCTCGGTCGGCTGGCCTGCAGTTTAGCAGTTAAAGGGGGATAAGTAGGGGGGCTTCTTCCCACACAAAGGACTCACGTTGGGTATGTAGTCAGCATAGTGACTTGGAAAGGGAGAGGAGTGCAGGCTACAGCCAGCTCTTCCCATGAGGAGCGGGCAGCCGGCTAGTCGTGAGGAGGTGCAGGGAGCTCGTCACTAGACGCTGCTTCACCACAACTTCCCGCCGCCGAGCTTCGCTGCCGGCCATCACTCCGCTGTAGTACTGAAGCGGGCTCAGCGAGGCCCGGCTGAGGCCACATGAGACAGGGTTTGGCCCCAACACGACCAGAGCACACCTGGCGTGGCTGGCGATCGATGCCGTGAGAGTTACGGCTGCACCTTTAGCACGTGGTGGATGTAACTGACGGTGCTGTGGCCTCATGTCACCTGGCGACTTTGCGGATCGTGATCTGGTGAGTGGGCCATTTTGTTTCAGACGGATTTGTGTTGGCAGTCTGGTCTTTCCTGATTTAATGGCTGCTCGGTGGAGGCTGCAGTTTCGGCATGAGTCAAACCCATAAACGACGGCAGCGTCAGCTCGGGGGTTAGAAACTGGTTTGTTGGGCTTTGACGGCACAGAGTCTGCGGCGCACTCGCAAGTCCGCCGTCGTCCTACTGTCTGTAATGAGTTGGGGAAAAGTCAAGGATCCGGGTGATGTGGAGGTCTTAACATACAAATGCAGAGGTCGGAGGCGGCTGGTTGAGCTCGTGCCAAACCGACGCGGATCGCGTCTCCGACACAGACCCGGGCGGCCCGTCTCCTTCCCGGTCTACGCCTCGCGCCTGCAAAGGCTCCCAGTTCCCAAGTCTCGCTCCCCTTCCCCCACCTTCTACCCCTTCCAAAGTGTCCCTCCAACCTCATAACATCCCCCCACCACCCCACCCCCACACGGCCCACGCTGGGGCAGACAATGCCGGGGCACACAGGGGTATCGGGGCAGTGGCCCAGGCTCAGCGTGGTGCGTGCTGCTGTGAGAGACACGCACATGCTGAGGTCACACAGGCGGCGCGGAGCCGAGCCGAGCCGAGCCGAGCCGAGCCGAGCCGGGTTAAGCATCGGGGAGCTGCACCGCGCGGGCTGCCGTCAGGGTCAACACCGGGGCAGTGCCGCGGGACATGGGGCCCAGCGAAGGGCGCCTTGCGGGGCCCAGCGAAGGGCCCCGCAAGGCGCCCTGCCCGGGCCCCATGTCCCGGCAGAAAGGCTCTCTGCCGAGACAAACGAGTAGCTCGGAATGACCGTCTCCCCTCACCATCCGCGACTCCGAGCCGGACCCAACCTGGGCCCTCTCAGAACTGAGCCGCCCGGCCCGCCGCTGACTCTCACTTTACCCCGGGGCGTCTATTCCGTTGGGGATCACCGGTTCGAATCCCCGTGTTACATCCGGCTTGGTCGGGCGTCCTTGCAGACACAGTTGGGCGTGTCTGCGGGTGGGAAACCGGATGTGGGTATGTGTCCTGGTCGCTCCTCTGGTCGGTCGGGGCGCGTGTTCGGTGGGGGGGGGGCTCGGGGGAATAGCGTGATCCTCCCACGCGCTACGTCCCCCTGGCGAAACTCCTCACTGTCAGGTGAAGAGGAGCGGCTGGTGACTCCACATGTATGGGAGGAGGCGTGTGGTAGTCTGCAGCCCTCCCCGGGTCAGCAGAGGGGGTGGGGTAATTCGCCGGGTACAACTGGGGGGGGGGGGAGGGGGAATTCCACAAAAAAGTAAAAAAAGAGGGAACGAATGTAAGTTTGGCCCGTGCGAGCTGCGGCTCCCCCTGCTCGGTGTGGGCGGACTCCGGGATCGAACCCCCGGGCGGCACCGTGGTGCTGTCGCAGAGCCCAGAGGAGCAACTCCCCACCGCCATCACCACCATCACCACCACCACCCTCGGCTTCTGCATCTTTGACCAAAATAGAGAAAAAGGGCGCTCAGCGCAGGAGTCCATACTCAGCTGTTGATGAAAGCCCCTCTCGAGCTCGGGAAGTGAAATGGGAAGTGGCTCGTGAAAAACGGAAATGACAAAAGACGTGTTGTGTGTGTGTGTGTGTGTGTGTGTGTGTGTGTGTGTGTGTGTGTGTGTGTGTGTGTGTGTGTGTGTGTGCGCGCGCTCTGCTGTCGCTTCCAACACGTGTTGTTGTACCTCCGGGAAACACGCATGCTGCGTAGGCCGTGTTTCCACCCCAGCGAGGCCCCGCCTGCAGTTAGAAATACCCCCACCCTGACAGCAAATACCCCCACCCTGACAGCAAATACCCCCACCCTGACAGCAAATACCCCCACCCTGACAGCAAATACCCCCAGCCACTGTGAGCTACATCATCAAAAGGTTTGAAGCCACATTGTTTAGATAACGTCACACTTCGAAGGCATCATTAATTTGGGGCAGCATGGGTCAGCAGGTAGAGCGGGTCGTCTAGTCACCGGAAGGTCGCTGGTTTGATCCCCGGCTCCTCCAGAGAACGTGTCGAAGTGTACTTAAGCAAGACACTGAACCCCTAACTGCTCCTGATGAGCAGGTTGGTGCCCTGCATGGAAGCCTCCTCCATCAGCGCGTGGATGTGTGTGAATATGTGTGTGAACGTGTGTATGAATGTGCGTGTGAATGTGTGTGTGAACGTGTGTGTGACTGTGTGTGTGAATGTGTGTGTGTGAATGTGTGTGAATGTGTGAGAATGTGTGTGTGAATGTGTGTGAATTTGTGTGAATGTGTGAGAATGTGTGTGAATGTGTGTGAATTTGTGTGTGAATGTGTGAGATTGTGTGTGTGTGAACGTGTGTGAATATGTGTGAATGTGTGTGTGAATGTGTGTGTGAATGTGTGAGAATGTGTGAGAATGTGTGTGTGAACGTGTGTGTGAATGTGTTTGTGAATGTGTGTGAATGTGTGAGAATGTGTGTGTGAATGTGTGTGAATGTGTGTGTGAATGTGTGTGAATGTGTGTGTGAATGTGTGTGAATGTGTGTGTGAATGTGTGTGAATTTGTGAGAATGTGTGTGTGAACGTGTGTGAACGTGTGTGTGAATGTGTGTGTGAATGTGTGTGTGTGAATGTGTGAGAATGTGTGTGTGAACGTGTGAGTGAATGTGTGTGTGAATGTGTGTGAACGTGTGTGTGAACGTGTGTGAATGTGTGTGTGAACGTGTGTGTGAATGTGTGAGAATGTGTGTGTGAATGTGTGTGAACGTGTGTGTGAATGTGTGTGAATGTATGAGAATGTGTGTGTGAATGTGTGTGAATGTGTGTGTGAACGTGTGTGTGAATGTGTGTGAATGTGTGAGAAGGTGTGTGTGTGAATGTGTGAGAAGGTGTGTGTGAACGTGTGTGTGAATGTGTGTGAATGTGTGTGTGTGAACGTGTGTGTGAATGTGTGTGTGTGAATGTGTGTGTGAACGTGTGTGTGAATGTGTGTGTGAATGTGTGTGAATGTGTTTGAATGTGTGTGTGAATGTGTGTGAATGTGTGTGAACGTGTGTGAATGTGTGTGTGTGTGTGAACGTGTGTGAATGTGTGTGTGAATGTGTGTGAATGTGTGTGTGAATGTGTGTGTGTGTGTGAACGTGTGTGAATGTGTGTGTGTGTGTGAATGTGTGTGTGTGTGTGAACGTGTGTGAATGTGTGTGTGAATGTGTGTGAATGTGTGTGTGAACGTGTGTGAATGTGTGTGTGTGTGTGAACGTGTGTGAATGTGTGTGTGAATGTGTGTGAATGTGTGTGTGAATGTGTGTGTGTGTGTGAACGTGTGTGAATGTGTGTATGAATGTGTGTGAATGTGTGTGTGAACGTGTGTGTGAACGTGTGTGAACGTGTGTGAATGTGTGTGTGTGTGAACGTGTGTGAATGTGTGTGTGAACGTGTGTGAACGTGTGTGTGAACGTGTGTGTGAACGTGTGTGTGAATGTGTGTGAATGTGTGTGAACGTGTGTGTGAATGTGTGTGTGAATGTGTGTGAACGTGTGTGTGAATGTGTGTGAATGTGTGTGAACGTGTGTGTGAACGTGTGTGTGAATGTGTGTGTGAGGCTGTGAGGCGTCCACCGTGGAGCAGTGTGAGTGGTCAGCAGACTAGAAGAGAAGTATATAAATGTATATTCACTATTTACCAATATAATCACTCCCAGCATGTTGTCAGCTGCGAGAGTTTGTTCCTCCTCCGCTTCTCTTCTGCTTCTGCTCGTGCTTCCTCTTCTTCTGCTTCCACTTCTCCATCATATTTCTTCTTCCTCTTCTTCTTCTTCTTCCTCTTCTTCTTCTTCATGAGAGTGGGTTAGCTGAGGACCATCGGTGCTGAGCGTTATAAAGCCAGCAGGCCACCCTGTGAAGTCCAGATGTGGAGTTTACTATAAAAGGGAACTGATCACCTTGTGACAAGTTAATGTGTCGTTATGTGAACTGGTTTTATGTGAAATGAGTTCACCTGACGTCACACGAGTAGAGTTCATGTCCTTGCTCCTGCCCAGGTAATGGGTGTGGTGGTGGTGGTGAAGTGGACTCCGGGTGTTGTAGTTACAGAGCGGGTGGTGGTGGTGGTGGGGGGGGAAACACGCCACGTCTTCTCTGTGTGTGTGTGTGTGTGTGTGTGGATCCAGAGAAGAAGTGGGCGACGCGCTTGGTTCCGATACACACGCGGCACAGCTGTTAGATACACACCGTCCATTCTACAGCTTATTATACTTAAACAACATATATAGGAAACAGATGACCTTGGGAAAAGTAATTAAATGAAGTTAATTGTGTGAAGTTATGTGAACTGGTTTGACATGAAATCATTTCGCATAACGACACAATTAACTTAATTTACTTACTTTTCCCAAGGTCATCTGTTTCCTATATGTTCTTTAAGTATAATAACTTGTAGAATGGACAGTATGAAGACTGCGGCGTCATTCCCGGTACTGCAGTGTTCCCACTGAGGGAACGGCTTCACATGAAGGCTGCAGGAATGCGACCTGGTCGATGGTCCGCGTTCCCAAGCCATTATCCTTACAAGTAAGCTGATGACCCACTTAAACTGCCCAGATCCAGGCAGGGGAGGGGGGGGAGGAGAGGGGGAAGGAGGAGAGGGGGGAAAGAGGAGAGGGGGGAAGGAGGAGAGGGGGAAGGGGGAGAGGGGGGAAGGAGGAGAGGGGGAAGGGGGAGAGGGGGGAGGAGGAGAGGGGGGAAGGAGGAGAGGGGGGAGGGGGAGAGGGGAAAGGAGGAGAGGGGGAAGGAGGAGAGGGGGGAAGGAGGAGAGAGGGGAAGGAGGAGAGGGGGGAAGGAGGAGAGGGGGAAGGAGAAGAGGGGAAAGGAGGAGAGGGGAAAGAAGGAGAGGGGGAAGGAGGAGAGTGGGAGGAGGAGAGGGGGGAGGAGGAGAGGGGGAAGGAGGAGAGGGGAAAGAAGGAG
>NC_079222.1:3625377-3657413 GCF_029633865.1 Lampris incognitus
TAGTCCAGTATGTGTAGGTCCAGTATGGTGGAGGTTTTCTATGATCTAATCCAGTATGTGTAGGTCCAGTATGGTGTAGGTTTTCTATGATCTAATCCAGTATGTGGAGGTCCAGTATGGTGTAGGTTTTCTATGATCTAATCCAGTATGTGGAGGTCCAGTACGGTGTAGGTTTTCTATGATCTAATCCAGTATGTGGAGGTCCAGTATGGTGTAGGTTTTCTATGATCTAATCCAGTATGTGTAGGTCCAGTATGGTGTAGGTTTTCTATGATCTAGTCCAGTATGTGTAGGTCCAGTATGGTGGGGGTTTTCTATGATCTAGTCCAGTATGTGTAGGTCCAGTATGGTGGGGGTTTTCTATGATCTAGTCCAGGATGTGTAGGTCCAGTATGGTGGAGGTTTTCTATGATCTAATCCAGTATGTGTTGGTCCAGTATGGTGGGGGTTTTCTATGATCTAGTCCAGTATGTGTAGGTCCAGTATGGTGCAGGTTTTCTATGATCTAATCCAGTATGTGGAGGTCCAGTATGGTGGAAGTTTTCTATGATCTAATCCAGTATATGGAGGTCCAGTATGTGGAGGTTTCTATGATCTAATCCAGTATGTGGAGGTCCAGTATGGTGGAGGTTTTCTATGATCTAGTCCAGTATGTGTAGGTCCAGTATGGTGGAGGTTTTCTATGATCTAATCCAGTATATGGAGGTCCAGTATGTGAAGTTTTCTATGATCTAATCCAGTATATGGAGGTCCCGTATGGTGGAGGTTTTCTATGATCTAATCCAGTATGTGTTGGTCCAGTATGGTGGGGGTTTTCTATGATCTAGTCCAGTATGTGTAGGTCCAGTATGGTGGGGGTTTTCTATGATCTAATCCAGTATGTGTTGGTCCAGTATGGTGGGGGTTTTCTATGATCTAGTCCAGTATGTGTAGGTCCAGTATGGTGGGGGTTTTCTATGATCTAATCCAGTATGTGTAGGTCCAGTATGGTGGGGGTTTTCTATGATCTAATCCAGTATGTGTAGGTCCAGTATGGTGGAGGTTTCTATGATCTAATCCAGTATGTGGAGGTCCAGTATGGTGGAGGTTTTCTATGATCTAGTCCAGTATGTGTAGGTCCAGTATGGTGGAGGTTTTCTATGATCTAATCCAGTATATGGAGGTCCAGTATGTGAAGTTTTCTATGATCTAATCCAGTATATGGAGGTCCCGTATGGTGGAGGTTTTCTATGATCTAATCCAGTATGTGTTGGTCCAGTATGGTGGGGGTTTTCTATGATCTAGTCCAGTATGTGTGGGTCCAGTATGGTGGGGGTTTTCTATGATCTAATCCAGTATGTGTAGGTCCAGTATGGTGGAGGTTTCTATGATCTAATCCAGTATGTGGAGGTCCAGTATGGTGGAGGTTTTCTATGATCTAGTCCAGTATATGGAGGTCCAGTATGTGGAGGTCCAGTATGGTGGAGGTTTTCTATGATCTAGTCCAGTATGTGTAGGTCCAGTATGGTGGAGGTTTTCTATGATCTAATCCAGTATATGGAGGTCCAGTATGTGGAGGTTTCTAAGATCTAGTCCAGTATATGGAGGTCCAGTATGTGGAGGTTTCTATGATCTAACCCGTGCCAACTGACATGTCTGTAATTCGTAAAGTAACATTTCCAGAGCAGACCAGATCACCACATTTCTGGTAACGTCAGTCCCGCGTGAGTCGACGTGTCAGTAATCTGGGGTCGTGTTTTTCTCTCCACACTTGGTCCGTCCTCCAAGTCCTGCACAGACGGGCTGTGGAGGTCTTAGTGGATGGCTCTTGGTGGCGTGGTTCACCACACAGCAGTTGCAGCGAGTGCGTCTTTGTGCGTCCAGTGCCGGTGTGTCTTCCCAGCAGCCATTGCGCTTGTCGTTCTCCACCGCGGAAGTCTGCCAGACCTCCAGGGTGTGGCTGCAGAGGACCATGTTGTGCAAGGACCAGAGCCTTGACTACTTCACTCACATCTGGGGGGTAACGCCAGCTAACTGGGAGGAGCTACAGATTCCTCTCGGGCTGTGTGGACGTGCTGCATGAAACACAGACGGGGGGGGGGGCTACTTCCTGCATCACGCGAGGTCTGCAGGACCACCGGTCTGAACCGGGCTCATGAGTACGTCCACAACAACACGGATACGTTTGAAAACGAGTCTTTTTTTTTTGTTTTGCTAAATATTTGCCTTCCATCTCCACTAAGCCCGCACTTCAGCACAGCTTTCCAACGTGGGTGAGTGAGGACACGTTGGTGAGGCCTCGTGGCGTGGGGGGGGTGGGGGGGTGGGGGGTGGGGGGGTGAGAGGACCCCTCAGAAACGCTGCTGTATGAGGCATGGCATCAGCATAGCAGCTGGCTCCATGGTGTGTGTCCAAATACAGCAGACGGAGAACTTTTATAAAATGATCAGGGTACATGTTTTCCAATTCCTCTTGATGGAGGAGGTATGGAGGAGGTGTGGCGGAGGTATGGAGGAGGTATGAAGGCAGTATGGGGGAGGTAAGATGGAGGTATGGAGGAGGTATGGAGGAGGTATGAAGGCGGTATGGGGGAGGTAAGATGGAGGTATGGAGGAGGTATGGAGGAGGTATGGGGGAGGTAAGATGGAGGTATGGAGGAGGTATGGAGGAGGTATGGGGGAGGTAAGATGGAGGTATGGAGGAGGTATGGAGGAGGTATGAAGGCAGTATGGGGGAGGTAAGATGGAGGTATGGAGGAGGTATGGAGGAGGTATGGAGCTACTGGGAGCCTCGACAGCAGTGGGAGTGCTGTGAGTTTTGCCTCGTGTATGGGGGAACGGCCGTCCTGCTGAGGGCCGGTCAGGTCTGGTGCTCTGTGGCCCGGCCGGTCAGGTCTGGTGCTCTGTGGTCCGGCCTGTCAGGTCTGGTGCTCTGTGGCCCGGCCGGTCAGGTCTGGTGCTCTGTGACCCGGCCTGTCAGTTCTGGTGCTCTGTGACCCGGCCGGTCAGGTCTGGTGCTCTGTGGCCCAGCCTGTCAGGTCTGGTGCTCTGTGACCCGGCCGGTCAGGTCTGGTGCTCTCTGACCCGGCCTGGCAGATCTGGTGCTCTGTGGCCCGGCCGGTCAGGTCTGGTGCTCTGCGGCCCGGCAGGTCAGCTCTGGTGCTCTGTGGTCCGGCCGGTCAGGTCTGGTGCTCTGTGACCCGGCCAGTCAGCTCTGGTGCTCTGTGACCCGGCCGGTCAGCTCTGGTGCTCTGTGGCCCGGCCGGTCAGGTCTGGTGCTCTGTGACCCGGCCGGTCAGGTCTGGTGCTCTCTGACCCGGCCTGGCAGGTCTGGTGCTCTGTGGCCCGGCCGGTCAGGTCTGGTGCTCTGTGACCCGGCCGGTCAGGTCTGGTGCTCTCTGACCCAGCCTGGCAGGTCTGGTGCTCTGTGGCCCGGCCGGTCAGGTCTGGTGCTCTCTGACCCGGCCTGGCAGGTCTGGTGCTCTGCGGCCCGGCCGGTCAGCTCTGGTGCTCTGTGGTCCGGCCGGTCAGGTCTGGTGCTCTGTGACCCGGCCAGTCAGCTCTGGTGCTCTGTGACCCGGCCGGTCAGCTCTGGTGCTCTGTGGCCCGGCCGGTCAGGTCTGGTGCTCTGTGACCCGGCCGGTCAGGTCTGGTGCTCTCTGACCCGGCCTGGCAGGTCTGGTGCTCTGTGGCCCGGCCGGTCAGGTCTGGTGCTCTGTGACCCGGCCGGTCAGGTCTGGTGCTCTCTGACCCGGCCTGGCAGGTCTGGTGCTCTGTGGCCCGGCCTGTCAGTTCTGGTGCTCTGTGGCCCGGCCGGTCAGGTCTGGTGCTCTGTGGTCCGGCCTGCAGAGACGAGCTGCCCGGCCCTCCCTCTCATGTGCACGCTAACAAATCAGGCCCCGCCCACACGGCTTGATTGACAGGAGCCGAGCCGTCGGTTAAGTGAAGACAGGCTGCCGCCAGCTGCGGTGGTTTGGCTGGTTTTTAATCCACGGTGGTTTACTTGTTAACTCTGATCTGCGCTCCGCCGTCCCCCCAGAGTGGGGTAAATCACGACGACCTCGAGGGAAAACGGTGCGGGGCTTCACCGTCTGACGCGTGACGTGGGGCAGTATCCTCGCGTGCTTCGCTCGAGCCAGTTTCATTTTTATTTCACTCGGGTTTCTTCTTCACCTGCAGTGTGAAGGGTCCTCCATGTGATACGTGCAGCAATCGGTGGATTATGGGTAGTGTGCGTGTGTGCGGGGGGTGGGGTGGGGGGGTGGGGGTGTGTGTGTAGGGGATGAGGTGGGGGTGTGTGGGGTGGGGTGGGGGTGGGGGTTTACTCTCTCTCTCTCTCTCTCTCTCTCTAATCGCCCGGTGTCATGGCGCTTCACCTCTCCGCCGTTTTAATCTCGGCGCAGTTTCTCTTTTCTTCTTTGTGTGTTCGCGGTTTAAGTGGGGGCGGGGAAATGGCTCCCCCTGTGTCTTTGTGGGCGCCGGTGAGGGTATTAGCAGAGAGGCACTAAGGGGCTTAAGAGGTCAGCCCTCCCTTTGTGTGCAGACACAAAACACTTCCTGTGGGACCCTTCACCCCTCTGCGTCCTCCTCCCGGAGAGCCCGGCCCGGCCCGGCCTGGCCGCTCACATCAATCAGCCTCAGCGCCTAATGGCCGCGTCTCGACAAGGTCCTGAAGAGCCACTAAGCCTCCCGACCAGACCGGCCCAAGCTGCTGCTGCTCCTGCTGCTCCTCCTGCTGCTGCTGGATGTGGCAAGGCTCTGGAAACACGCTCTTCCTCCTCTTTCTTCCCCCTCTCTCTTTCTCCTCTCTTACTGTTCGCTCTTCCTCCTCTCTCTTTCTCCTCTCTCTTTCTCCTCTCTCTTTCTCCTCTCTTACTGTTCGCTCTTCCTCCTCTTTCTTCCCCCTCTCTCTTTCTCCTCTCTTACTGTTCGCTCTTCCTCCTCTCTCTTTCTCCTCTCTCTTTCTCCTCTCTTACTGTTCGCTCTTCCTCCTCTCTCTTCCCCCTCTTCCTCCTCTCTCTCTCCCTCCTCTCTCTCTTCCCCCTCTTCCTCCTCTCTCTCTTCCCCCTCTTCCTCCTCTCTCTCTTACCCCTCTTCCTCCTCTCTCTTCCTCCTCTTCCTCCTCTCTTTCTCCTCTCTCTTCCCCCTCTTCCTCCTCTCTCTCTTCCTCCTCTTCCTCCTCTCTTCCTCCTCTCTCTTCCTCTTCTCTCTCTTCCTCCTCTTCCTCCTCTCTCTTTCTCCTCTCTCTCTTCCCCCTCTTCCTCCTCTTCCTCCCCCTCTTCCTCCTCTCTCTTCCTCCTCTTCCTCTTCTCTCTCTTCCTCCTCTCTCTTCCCCCTCTTCCTCCTTTCTCTTCCTCCCCTCTCTCTTCCTCCTCTCCCTCCTCTCTCTCCCTCCTCTCTCTGTGGTGAGGGTGGTGACGCTCCTCTCTGTGTTTTACGCACCGCTGTAGTGAAGAGAGAGAAGAGGAGCGCGGCGCGGACGGAACGCGGTTTGCGGAGCCCCAAGTGTGACTCACTTCCCGGGCAGGGAGGTGCAACGTAGTATAACAAGTTTACCAGCATGGTCCACCACCTGTGAGCCTCTCTCCCCCCCCCCCCTCTCTCCCTCGCCCTCTCTCTCTCTCTCTTTGTGGGGGGTTTTCTAAACCTGGAGCGGAAAGTGATGAATGAATTCGCGCGGCATTCTTGGTGTGAGTTGACTAAGCGAAGGGTCGGTGTTGACTCAGCAGAACCGGGGGGAGGAGAGAAAGAAAGAAAGAAAGAAAGAAAGAAAGAAAGAAAGAAAGAAAGAAAGAAAGAAAGAAAGAAAGAAAGGAAGAAAGGAAGAAAGAAAGAAAGAAAGAAAGAAAGAAAGAAAGAACGGGGGGATCCATCGGCGGTCTGTTCTGCCGATTGTTCAGTCGATAGCGACCGCGGCAGGGGCGCGCCAGAGGAGGGCGTGCCAGAGGAGGGCGTGCCAGAGGAGGGCGCGCCAGAGGAGGGCGTGCCAGAGGAGGGCGCGCCAGAGGAGGGCGCGTCAGAGGAGGGCGTGCCAGAGGAGGGCGTGTCAGAGGAGGGCGCGCCAGAGGAGGGCGCGCCAGAGGAGGGCGCGTCAGAGGAGGGCGTGCCAGAGGAGGGCGTGCCAGAGGAGGGCGTGCCAGAGGAGGGCGCGTCAGAGGAGGGCGTGTCAGAGGAGGGCGTGTCAGAGGAGGGCGTGTCAGAGGAGGGCGCGCCAGAGGAGGGCGTGTCAGAGGAGGGCGTGTCAGAGGAGGGCGTGCCAGAGGAGGGCGTGTCAGAGGAGGGCGTGCCAGAGGAGGGCGTGCCAGAGGAGGGCGTGCCAGAGGAGGGCGCGCCAGAGGAGGGCGTGTCAGAGGAGGGCGTGTCAGAGGAGGGCGTGTCAGAGGAGGGCGTGCCAGATGAGGGCGTGTCAGAGGAGGGCGTGCCAGAGGAGGGCGTGCCAGAGGAGGGCGTGCCAGAGGAGGGCGCGCCAGAGGAGGGCGCGTCAGAGGAGGGCGTGTCAGAGGAGGGCGTGCCAGAGGAGGGCGTGTCAGAGGAGGGCGTGCCAGAGGAGGGCGCGCCAGAGGAGGGCGCCTGCACAGGAGCGACGACCACCTGCAGCCTGACCTGCAGAGCTCTGCTGTGTGTTGTTGAAGCACACACACCAGAGGAACAACACACACCAGAGGAACAACACACAGCAGAGGAACAACACACAGCAGAGGAACAACACACACACCAGAGGAACAACACACACCAGAGGAACAACACACAGCAGAGGAACAACACACACCAGAGGAACAACACACACCAGAGCTCTGCAGCAATGCAGAGCTCTGGTGTGTGTTGTTGAAGCACACACACCAGAGGAACAACACACACCAGAGGAACAACACACACCAGAGGAACAACACACACCAGAGGAACAACACACAGCAGAGGAACAACACACACCAGAGGAACAACACACACCAGAGGAACAACACACACCAGAGGAACAACACACACCAGAGCTCTGCAGCAATGCAGAGCTCTGGTGTGTGTTGTTGAAGCACACACACCAGAGGAACAACACACACCAGAGGAACAACACACACCAGAGGAACAACACACACCAGAGGAACAACACACACCAGAGCTCTGCAGCAATGCAGAGCTCTGGTGTGTGTTGTTGAAGCACACACACCAGAGGAACAACACACACCAGAGGAACAACACACACCAGAGGAACAACACACACCAGAGGAACAACACACACCAGAGGAACAACACACACCAGAGCTCTGCAGCAATGCAGAGCTCTGGTGTGTGTTGTTGAAGCACACACACCAGAGGAACAACACACAGCAGAGGAACAACACACACCGGAGGAACAACACACACCAGAGGAACAACACACAGCAGAGGAACAACACACACCAGAGGAACAACACACACCAGAGGAACAACACACAGCAGAGGAACAACACACAGCAGAGGAACAACACACAGCAGAGGAACAACACACACCAGAGGAACAACACACACCAGAGGAACAACACACACCAGAGGAACAACACACAGCAGAGGAACAACACACACCAGAGGAACAACACACAGCAGAGGAACAACACACACCAGAGGAACAACACACACCGGAGGAACAACACACACCGGAGGAACAACACACACCAGAGGAACAACACACACCAGAGGAACAACACACACCGGAGGAACAACACACACCGGAGGAACAACACACACCAGAGGAACAACACACACCAGAGGAACAACACACAGCAGAGGAACAACACACACCAGAGGAACAACACACACCAGAGGAACAACACACAGCAGAGGAACAACACACACCGGAGGAACAACACACACCAGAGGAACAACACACACCGGAGGAACAACACACACCAGAGGAACAACACACACCAGAGGAACAACACACAGCAGAGGAACAACACACACCGGAGGAACAACACACACCGGAGGAACAACACACACCAGAGGAACAACACACAGCAGAGGAACAACACACAGCAGAGGAACAACACACACCGGAGGAACAACACACACCAGAGGAACAACACACACCAGAGGAACAACACACACCAGAGGAACAACACACAGCAGAGGAACAACACACACCGGAGGAACAACACACACCGGAGGAACAACACACACCGGAGGAACAACACACACCGGAGGAACAACACACACCAGAGGAACAACACACAGCACAGGAACAACACACACCAGAGGAACAACACACAGCAGAGGAACAACACACACCGGAGGAACAACACACACCGGAGGAACAACACACACCGGAGGAACAACACACAGCACAGGAACAACACACACCAGAGGAACAACACACAGCAGAGGAACAACACACACCGGAGGAACAACACACACCGGAGGAACAACACACACCGGAGGAACAACACACACCGGAGGAACAACACACACCAGAGGAACAACACACACCAGAGGAACAACACACACCGGAGGAACAACACACACCAGAGGAACAACACACACCAGAGGAACAACACACACCAGAGGAACAACACACACCAGAGGAACAACACACACCAGAGGAACAACACACACCAGAGGAACAACACACACCAGAGGAACAACACACAGCAGAGGAACAACACACAGCAGAGGAACAACACACACCAGAGGAACAACACACACCAGAGGAACAACACACACCAGAGGAACAACACACACCAGAGGAACAACACACACCAGAGGAACAACACAGCAGAGGAACAACACACAGCAGAGGAACAACACACACCAGAGGAACAACACACACCAGAGGAACAACACACAGCAGAGGAACAACACACAGCAGAGGAACAACACACACCAGAGGAACAACACACGCCAGAGGAACAACACACACCAGAGGAACAACACACACCAGAGGAACAACACACACCAGAGGAACAACACAGCAGAGGAACAACACACAGCAGAGGAACAACACACACCAGAGGAACAACACACAGCAGAGGAACAACACACACCAGAGGAACAACACACACCGGAGGAACAACACACACCAGAGGAACAACACACACCAGAGGAACAACACACACCAGAGGAACAACACACACCAGAGGAACAACACACAGCAGAGGAACAACACACACCAGAGGAACAACACACAGCAGAGGAACAACACACACCAGAGGAACAACACACACCAGAGGAACAACACACACCGGAGGAACAACACACAGCAGAGGAACAACACACACCAGAGGAACAACACACAGCAGAGGAACAACACACAGCAGAGGAACAACACACACCAGAGGAACAACACACACCAGAGGAACAACACACAGCAGAGGAACAACACACACCAGAGGAACAACACACACCAGAGGAACAACACACAGCAGAGGAACAACACACACCAGAGGAACAACACACACCAGAGGAACAACACACAGCAGAGGAACAACACACACCAGAGGAACAACACACAGCAGAGGAACAACACACAGCAGAGGAACAACACACAGCAGAGGAACAACACACACCAGAGGAACAACACACAGCAGAGGAACAACACACACCAGAGGAACAACACACACCAGAGGAACAACACACACCAGAGGAACAACACACAGCAGAGGAACAACACACACCAGAGGAACAACACACAGCAGAGGAACAACACACAGCAGAGGAACAACACACACCAGAGGAACAACACACACCGGAGGAACAACACACACACCAGAGGAACAACACACACCAGAGGAACAACACACACCGGAGGAACAACACACACCAGAGGAACAACACACACCAGAGGAACAACACACACCGGAGGAACAACACACACCAGAGGAACAACACACACCAGAGGAACAACACACACCAGAGGAACAACACACACCAGAGGAACAACATACACCAGAGGAACAACACACACCAGAGGAACAACACACACCAGAGGAACAACACACAGCAGAGGAACAACACACACCAGAGGAACAACACACAGCAGAGGAACAACACACACCAGAGGAACAACATACACCGGAGGAACAACACACACCGGAGGAACAACACACAGCAGAGGAACAACACACAGCAGAGGAACAACACACACCGGAGGAACAACACACACCAGAGGAACAACACACACCAGAGGAACAACATACACCGGAGGAACAACACACACCGGAGGAACAACACACAGCAGAGGAACAACACACAGCAGAGGAACAACACACACCGGAGGAACAACACACACACCAGAGGAACAACACACACCAGAGGAACAACACACACCAGAGGAACAACACACACCAGAGGAACAACACACACCAGAGGAACAACACACACCAGAGGAACAACATACACCAGAGGAACAACACACACCAGAGGAACAACACACACCAGAGGAACAACACACAGCAGAGGAACAACACACACCAGAGGAACAACACACAGCAGAGGAACAACACACACCAGAGGAACAACACACAGCAGAGGAACAACACACACCAGAGGAACAACATACACCGGAGGAACAACACACACCGGAGGAACAACACACACCAGAGGAACAACACACAGCAGAGGAACAACACACACCAGAGGAACAACACACAGCAGAGGAACAACACACACCAGAGGAACAACACACACCGGAGGAACAACACACACCGGAGGAACAACACACAGCAGAGGAACAACACACACCGGAGGAACAACACACACCGGAGGAACAACACACACCAGAGGAACAACACACACCAGAGGAACAACACACACCGGAGGAACAACACACACCGGAGGAACAACACACACCAGAGGAACAACACACACCAGAGGAACAACACACACCAGAGGAACAACACACACCAGAGGAACAACATACACCAGAGGAACAACACACACCAGAGGAACAACACACACCAGAGGAACAACACACAGCAGAGGAACAACACACACCAGAGGAACAACACACACCAGAGGAACAACACACACCAGAGGAACAACACACAGCAGAGGAACAACACACAGCAGAGGAACAACACACACCAGAGGAACAACACACACCAGAGGAACAACATACACCAGAGGAACAACACACACCAGAGGAACAACACACACCAGAGGAACAACACACACCAGAGGAACAACACACACCAGAGGAACAACACACACCAGAGGAACAACACACACCAGAGGAACAACACACAGCAGAGGAACAACACACAGCAGAGGAACAACACACACCAGAGGAACAACACACAGCAGAGGAACAACACACACCAGAGGAACAACATACACCAGAGGAACAACACACACCAGAGGAACAACACACACCAGAGGAACAACACACAGCAGAGGAACAACACACACCAGAGGAACAACACACAGCAGAGGAACAACACACAGCAGAGGAACAACACACACCAGAGGAACAACACACACCAGAGGAACAACACACACCGGAGGAACAACACACAGCAGAGGAACAACACACACCGGAGGAACAACACACACCGGAGGAACAACACACACCAGAGGAACAACACACACCAGAGGAACAACACACACCAGAGGAACAACACACACCGGAGGAACAACACACACCAGAGGAACAACACACACCGGAGGAACAACACACACCAGTGTGTGCTTCAGCAACACACAGCAGATCTCTGCTGTTGTGTGTTGTTGAGCAGAGGCCCCGCTGTTTGTGCTTCAGCAACACACAGCGGTGTTGTTGAGCAACACAGACACACTGACAGGGGGGCAGCGCGGCGTCCCTGGCTTGCTCAGCGGTCCCGGCAGCGCACACCCGACGGGAGTGTGGACGAAAGCGGACCAGAGTGTGTTGTGGGTAAGCGGGTGCTGGTGTGTTAGCGGCAGGGCAGAACCTTCGCCGGGTGTCTCCGGGGCTTCACGGGGATCGATGCGGCGTCCCGAACTCAGCGGAACCTTTCCGCCGCTCCATAAATCAGCGTCTCTGCTGTGTCCAAGCTGGGCTTTATTTTGCGTAACTGGAAGGAACCGAGACGGAAGTTTGACTCGTCCTCACGAAACGGTTTCCCGAGCACGTGTGAGTCGGCCCAGACCGAGTGTGTACCCGCCGAACCGTCAACACAACACACGTGTAGGGGAATCCGCCGCAGCTCTGCTCCGTCCCGCGGGACTCTGACAAGTCCTGGTCACAGGAGGTCCGCTCGGTCCAGCTTTTACTCGACGCGCTTTTGTTGCGTCTGCGCGCCGTGTTTGCAGCGTGCACGGCGGAGCCGGCAGCGGCGGCCTCCCGGGTCCCCTGGGGGACTAGGAGAAAGCGGCGTTAGAAACGTGTTTTATTTATCCTTTATTCTGCATGAACCCGCGACCTGGTGGGGTCTTCAGCGTGCTCTACTGTCCCGTGGAGACCGGACGCGGTTCTTCCTGCTGGACCGGAGCCCGCTCGGTGCTTTGGGAGCAGTGAAATATTAAAAGGCTGTTCGCGATCCGACGGCAGAGCCGGGACCAGGGACCTTCACACGCGAGCCAGGAGAGAACCAGGTCAGGGCCGCAAGGGCGCGAGGAGACGGAAGGACACTTCGTCGATTGTCTTAATGATCATGTCTCCCGCGCGTTCTCGGCTGACGAACGACTTTGATTAATTTGCTGTTAGAATCCTGCCACGATCCAGCGCGAGCGTCGTAACGGGCCGTTAATTGAAACCTCAGACGGCCGCAGTTGGAGCGCTTTCCACAGGCGTGGCGGACTCCCCTCCTCCTCCTCCTCCTCCTCCTCCTCCTCCTCCTCCTCCTCCTCCTCCTCCTCCGCCTCCTCGCCGCCTCCTCTCTGCTGTGTGGCGATGCGCGGAACAGAGGCAGCCATTTCCAAATTCGACTCCATTTTGTCTCAAGGAATAAAAAAAAAAAAAGTAGGTTACGAATCTTGGGACCTTTCACAAGCATTCTTCACTTTTCCACTCTTTTCTCCCCCCCCCCTCCCCCCCGCCGCCCCCCGCCCCTTAATTCACAAAGGAGATAAAACCGCTGCCTGGAAACAATTACGCTGCCTTGCGGTTTCCTGGATTACTTGCAAACCATCGATAGTGTTACTCATCCCGGGCTCGGCAGGCCTGCTCTGCAGGGCGGAGGGTTGCAGAGGAGGCGGGGGGGCGGGGCTGGGGGGAGGGCGAGGGGGGGGGCCTGTCCCCCTCTCCGGACAAGTCAACACACAGTCGCCATTGTGCGGGCCGCGGTGCGCTCGCGCCCTGGCCACATTGGGCCCCCCTGCCCAAATCCACGGGTTTGGTTGGTGCCGCTGGTCCGAGGCCGTGCCTGGGTCGGCGGCCTCCCTCTCCAGCACAGAGGGGACACGCGGGCAGGCGCCGCATGCGAGCGCCCGTGCCGATGATCCCCCCCGCCCCCCTTTCTGCCCGGCTCCGCCATGCGGGGCCTCAGTTATTCTAGCGCATAATTGATGGAAGGGGTTAGAATAGCGGAAGTAATGCGATGAGAGGGTGCAGTCAGGCGGAGGCAGGGATCGCGTGCGTGGGGCTGCAAACATTGCAGGGGACGAGAGGAGGGCATCTGGAGTAACAGGTCCCGCAGACCGGCGCGTAAGTGTCACCGCCCAGCCAATGGGGCGGCTCGCCGCTCCCCGCCAATGAGGCGGCTGGGCTCGCACCGAGTACTACGGCCTCGTGGATGAGACGGACGACAGGCTCCTCCGGCATTAGCAGCCTCCTCTGCACCTCCTCTACAGCTGCTGTCAGCTCCTTACTCCTCCTCTACCGGGGCAGGACATTTGCAGGGTTAGCTGTTCACGTTGCGTGTGATGCGGAACCGGAGTGGACCGGTGAGACGTGTTCTGGATAAATCCAGGGTCCTGCTCCCCCCCGTGTCTTTTGTTCCTGCCTCCTTCAGTACTCCGTGGAGGTTGCCTTGGTGGCGGCGGCAGCGCTGACAGGGGGCGCATCACACCTAGACGACCCTCACAAAGAGGGGCCGCTGGTCTGGTCCGGAACCGAGGCTGCGAGGTGACCCGTCACGCCGCCCTCCAAGTCAAACGAGAGAGAGAACCAGTGAAAGAGAGCAGGGAGGAGAAGGAGGTGACGGGACGGGCTCCTCAGCAGCCAGTCTACCTGCTGAGTAGCCCAGCACCTCATCATGTCGGAGACTCGAACCTGCAGCGGGGGGGGGGGGGTATCTGTTAGACCCCTGAGAGGGGGCCAGTGGTGTACAGCAGTACTGACATCCTCAGCCTCCCTCTGCAGCACCGCTCATTTCAAACAGCAACACAACGCGTCATCACACGCGCGCGCGCCCTCACTAATTGCATTTACATGAGACGTCTTTCAGGAGTCGCGCGCTGAGGAGGAGATCCGTCAACATTTACAAAACGCGGATCATCGGCCGGTGTTTGGTGCACGTGCGGTTTTAAATACCGTTTGAACCCAGCTGCACTGCTGAGTACAGGTGCTGAGCATTCACACTGCGGTGGTTCGAACCCGGGCCCCGCGTTTCCTGCCTTGTGTTTTGGTTTTATTTCCCCCTCGCGGGCAGCTCGTTTACCGCGTGACATATAGTCCCCTCTTTATGCGAGCGAGCGACGTGCACTCCCTCTCCCCCCACGAGACAACATGCAGACGGGGACTCACAGCGGACTGCACGCGCTGGGGGGGAGGCCTTGCGTGTGTGGGTCACGCCCGGCCCTAAACCAGATTGTCCGGCCCTAAACCAGACCTGTCCGGCCAGCACTTAGAGGCCGCTGGACCGGGACCAGGACCATTAGGATCATAAAACCTCCTCCATAACGATGCTTTATGGGTTTCCTGGCTGCTCAGCTTTCCACCGGAAGCCTTTATGGCCTCGTGCTAATATGCCTGTCTCCACGGGGAACGAACCAACGACTTACACTGCACGGTCACAACGCAGCCACTTATGGTTGGATTTGTGTTTTTCCGTCTGCACGTGAGCACAGACGTAACGTGTCATACTGGAGATGTTTTGATTCATTTGATTTGATTTGCAGAAATATATTTTAACTGTCAGTCAAAAAATATACACGTCAGAAAATACAACTCCACATACAGCACAGGGTACTGCAATACTATTACTCAGATATGTGCATCCAATAAGTATTTTGAATATATATATATATATTCAAAAATACTTATATATATATATATACATATGTATATGTATATATGTATATACATGTATGTGTGTGTATGTGTGTGTGTATATATAAAATATTATATATACATATTTATATATATATATGTATACACGTGTGTTTATATATAATACACACATATATAAACTACATATAAATATAATATTTTTATAGGAAGTAATGCTATTGCATAGAATTAAACGTATGAAATTTAAATTAAAAAAAGCAGAAAATACGTTCAGAAAACTAAACAAGTGTTTATATTAAAATATTTTTTCTCTATTTCTAATCGCGGTGTTGCGCAGCGCTTAATTTATCAGGAAGCTTTGTAGCTAAAAAAACATGTTTGTAATTTGTAACCGCAGAAATTAATTTAGAAACGATATTTTTTCCTTAAATGAAGGCGCGTGCTACAAATGTCGTTTTTTCCCCAGCAAGTTCTGCTCTCACCTGACATGGAATTTAATTGTATTTTGCACGTGCATATCCTGACTATGTATATCTTATTGTTTTTCATACTACACATTGTTTAAGATCAATTCAAAAAATAATATAGTTTAGTTATCGCTGTCAGGAGTAACTAGTAATTTTACAGCCTTTAATTGTCGTGAAGAAACTTGGGGAGAAAAGAAAAGAATTTAAAAAAAAGAAGAAAAAATAAGATGAATTTATCGGGGGGGGGGGGGTTTGGGGGGGGGTCATGTTTTGTCGTAAGCTGAAGTCAGGCCTTTCCGATGAAAGCACTTGAAATGTAGTAAATCTGTAAATGAATCTGATATTCGGTCTTGTGACTGGTGCCTCACAGGCTGTCCCTCACATTCCTCAGCAAGGTCGGTTCTTCAAAAGGTTTTTAAGGAACCGGCGTATCAGCCGTCCTTTGATCCAGTCTGGGACTGGTCGGTTCTCTTCAGTTACACTTATTTTAGCATCTCTGGTCAGACGCCAAGAAAAGAGCACAATTAAAAAAAAAAAAAGATGTCTGGATCTAAAGGTGCTGAAGTCTGTGAAGCCGTGTTGGGTCACATGATCCAGCCAGAAGTGGTGCTACAAGGTCTAGACACGCGATACACAGGGGGGTTAGACAAACATGCCGTCGAAGACGTCACACACATTTACCATCCAGCAAGCCCCTCCTGCATGGCGGGGGCAGGCCCGGTTTGAGTTTTGCCCAGCAACCCAGCAGTATGGCGGAGACGTGATACTAAGTTGTTACATTCTAACATTACATTGTTATCAATGTTACATTGTTAACATAACAATGTTACGCTGTTACATTGTTTGCACATTGTTACATTGTTTGCCCAGCATCCCAGCAGTACGGTGGGAGACGTGACACTAAGTTGTTACATTCTAACATTACATTGTTATCAATGTTACGTTGTTACATTGTTATGTTAACATTGTTACATTGTTAACATAACAATGTTACACTGTTACATTGTTTGCCCAGCATCCCAGCAGTACGGTGGGAGACGTGACACTGAGTTGTTACATTCTAACATTATTGTTATTATAGCAATGTTACATTTCTAGACACAGCTGTATTTTTCCCTTCAGAAGATACTTTGTGTTACCCTCTGTTGTTTCGACGGGACGTGCTGAGACACGGCTCAAGGCTCGACTTTACACTCCAGTTGTGGATGAAGGCAAAACGCCACTGTTGTTAATTAGCTCTGATCTG
Organism: Lampris incognitus; assembly: GCF_029633865.1. Classification (NCBI taxonomy): domain Eukaryota; kingdom Metazoa; phylum Chordata; class Actinopteri; order Lampriformes; family Lampridae; genus Lampris; species Lampris incognitus. The sequence continues at coordinate 3,642,184 of NC_079222.1, forward strand.
ACTGAGGAGTTGACAGGGCACCTTTGGGTGCTGTATTAACACTGCTGGCCTCGGTCATAGAGCGCTTATACATCCGGCCACACTATAGTGTCTGTCGTCTGGATGTCAGAATGTCTCGAATGACAAATCCTGAACAGTTTCTTCCTTGCACAACCTGAGGGGAAAACCTGGGCTGTGTTCTTTCAGAAACCAGCCAATCACGAATAGCCCACAACCTGCGGCATCCAATGAGATCCGGAGCTGCTGTGTTTTCATTGGCTGGTTGGCACAGATCACCAAAACTGTGCCAGATACACCAGGGTAGTGATAACCTACTATTCTATATATGTACCCTCCGCCTGGAGGGAGCGGGGCTGCTAATGCACTGGTGCACGCCACGCTGCATGGCTGCAGCAGGGTGCTTTCTGAGGATGCTCATAGTGAACAGCCAAGAAGCGTACTTATGAATCCGCAATGCCGCCATACAAGGGCTCTGACACACACGATAAGTCACACACACACACACACACACACACACACACACACACACACACACACACACACACACACACACACACACACACACACACACACCTGCAGCTTTAAACAACGTTTAGGGTTACATTTCATTGTCCCTCTCTCTCCTTTCTCCTCATCACTTCCAGCGCCTCGCTCTCCGCACTCTCCCCTTTTCTCTCGTCTCCTTTCTCTTTCTCTCTCTCCTCGTCCTTCGCAATCGCTCGTTCCCTGGAGTCCAGACGTCGGTCATATAGCTGCTGACTCCCACTCCTCGTCTGGTATGAGATATAGAGGGTGGGGGGGGGATAGTGGGGGAGGAAGCTGGGGGCGTGGCTTAGTAAGGCCTTTGACCTCCCCCCCTCCATCCCCCCAACCCCTCCTCCCTCTTACCCCTCCCCATCCCCCCAAACCCGCTCACTCTCTCGCTCGGTGCCAGTTACAGTTCCTCACGTGCCCTCCAGCTGTGACCCCACTATTCAGCATCTGCACTGGGGTGCTGCTCCTTATTCGCTGCTGGTAGACGGAAATGTGCAATCACCGCCCGTATTGTTAAAAAATAAAAACTCATGAGGCATCACCGTGGTCTGCCGGGGTGTGACTGGGCCAGGGTTCGGCCCCGGCTGCTGGGATCGGGGTGTCCATGAGAAGTGGGTGCAGATGCTGTTCAGATGATGTGAAGATGCGGGTGATTTTAATGTGGAGCTGCTTTCAGGGTCCGGACACACACATCCATTTAATCTGCTGCGGCAAACGGGTCTGCACACACGAGGGAGCGATTGAGATTGCACGGGCGCGCGCACGCGCACACTAACTCAAATACACACTCGCGAACGAACAAACAAATGCACGAACTGCAAGTGTCCAAAGATGCAGTTCATTAAAGCATGTTTATGTGTATTAATACACACCTGATGCAAATAAAGCACACTCACACATACACGTGAGACCGTGAACACACACATGCACACACATACACACACACGCACACACACACAAACACACACGCACGCACACACATCATGTAATATGTTTATCCAACAACACGCAGCAGCACCAAACACATCACGACGTGTGTTTATCCAACAATACAACTTTTACAACACGTGCTGTAAGTTAACCGTCACACTTACATCCGCGTGACGTGTCTGACCTCTTCTGCCTGGTCCTCCCACCGCGAGCACGAAGGAGCCCTGCGAAGCGTTTCATTTCGCAGCAACACCACATTAAAGCACCACGCACGTCTCAGATGAAAGCCTGTCAGATAAGGTGAGGAAGCTCTCTTCCCCAAGCTCTGAAGAACCCTCTGTGAGGGTCCTCCTCCATCAAACACCCCAGCAAGTCCCTGACTCCCCACAGACGCTGCTGCTGCAGCCAGGTCATGCAGAACTATGCTGATCCTCCATCAAACACCTCAGCAAGTCCCTGACTTCCCACAGACGCTGCTGCTGCAGCCAGGTCATGCAGAACTATGCTGATCCTCCATCAAACACCCCAGCAACTCCCTGACTTCCCACAGACGCTGCTGCTGCAGCCTGGGCATGCAGAACTATGCTGATCCTCCATCAAACACCCCAGCAAGTCACTGACTTCCCACAAACGCTGCTGCTGCAGCCAGGACATGCAGAACTATGCTGATCCTCCATCAAACACCCCAGCAAGTCACTGACTTCCCACAAACGCTGCTGCTGCAGCCAGGTCATGCAGAACTATGCTGATCCTCCATCAAACACCCCAGCAAGTCCCTGACTTCCCACAGACGCTGCTACTGCAGCTAGGTCATGAAGAACTATGCTGATCCTCCATCAAACACCCCAACAAGTCCCTGACTTCCCTCAGACGCTGCTACTGCAGCCAGGTCATGCAGAACTATGCTGATCCTCAATCAAACACCCCAGCAACTCCGTGACTTCCCACAGACGCTGCTGCTGCAGCCAGGTCATGCAGAACTGTGCTGATCCTCCATCAAACACCCCAGCAAGTCCCTGACTTCCCACAGACGCTGCTGCTGCAGCCAGGACATGCAGAACTATGCTGATCCTCCATCAAACACCCCAGCAAGTCCCTGACTTCCCACAAACGCTGCTGCTGCAGCCAGGACATGCAGAACTATGCTGATCCTCCATCAAACACCCCAGCAAGTCACTGACTTCCCACAGACGCTGCTGCTGCAGCCAGGTCATGCAGAACTATACTGATCCTCCATCAAACACCCCAGCAAGTCCCTGACTCCCCACAGACGCTGCTGCTGCAGCCTGGGCATGCAGAACTATGCTGATCCTCCATCAAACACCCCAGCAAGTCCCTGACTCCCCACAGACGCTGCTGCTGCAGCCTGGGCATGCAGAACTATGCTGATCCTCCATCAAACACCCCAGCAAGTCCCTGACTCCCCACGGACGCTGCTGCTGCAGCCTGGGCATGCATAACTATGCTGATCCTCCATCAAACACCCCAGCAAGTCCCTGACTTCCCATAGACGCTGCTGCTGCAGCCAGGTCATGCAGAACTATGCTGATCCTCCATCAAACACCCCAGCAAGTCCCTGACTTCCCATAGACGTTGCTGCTGCAGCCTTGGCATGCAGAACTATGCTGATCCTCCATCAAACACCCCAGCAAGTCCCTGACTCCCCACGGACGCTGCTGCTGCAGCATGGGCATGCAGAACTATGCTGATCCTCCATCAAACACCCCAGCAAGTCCCTGACTTCCCATAGACGTTGCTGCTGCAGCCTTGGCATGCAGAACTATGCTGATCCTCCATCAAACACCCCAGCAAGTCCCTGACTTCCCACAAACGCTGCTGCTGCAGCCAGGTCATGCAGAACTATGCTGATCCTCCATCAAACACCCCAGCAAGTCACTGACTTCCCACAGACGCTGCTGCTGCAGCCAGGTCATGCAGAACTATGCTGATCCTCCATCAAACACCCCAGCAAGTCCCTGACTTCCCATAGACGCTGCTGCTGCAGCCAGGTCATGCAGAACTATGCTGATCCTCCATCAAACACCCCAGCAAGTCCCTGACTTCCCATAGACGTTGCTGCTGCAGCCTTGGCATGCAGAACTATGCTGATCCTCCATCAAACACCCCAGCAAGTCCCTGACTCCCCACGGACGCTGCTGCTGCAGCATGGGCATGCAGAACTATGCTGATCCTCCATCAAACACCCCAGCAAGTCCCTGACTTCCCATAGACGTTGCTGCTGCAGCCTTGGCATGCAGAACTATGCTGATCCTCCATCAAACACCCCAGCAAGTCACTGACTTCCCACAAACGCTGCTGCTGCAGCCAGGTCATGCAGAACTATGCTGATCCTCCATCAAACACCCCAGCAAGTCACTGACTTCCCACAGACGCTGCTGCTGCAGCCAGGTCATGCAGAACTATACTGATCCTCCATCAAACACCCCAGCAAGTCCCTGACTCCCCACAGACGCTGCTGCTGCAGCCTGGGCATGCAGAACTATGCTGATCCTCCATCAAACACCCCAGCAAGTCCCTGACTCCCCACAGACGCTGCTGCTGCAGCCTGGGCATGCAGAACTATGCTGATCCTCCATCAAACACCCCAGCAAGTCCCTGACTCCCCACGGACGCTGCTGCTGCAGCCTGGGCATGCATAACTATGCTGATCCTCCATCAAACACCCCAGCAAGTCCCTGACTTCCCATAGACGCTGCTGCTGCAGCCAGGTCATGCAGAACTATGCTGATCCTCCATCAAACACCCCAGCAAGTCCCTGACTTCCCATAGACGTTGCTGCTGCAGCCTTGGCATGCAGAACTATGCTGATCCTCCATCAAACACCCCAGCAAGTCCCTGACTCCCCACGGACGCTGCTGCTGCAGCATGGGCATGCAGAACTATGCTGATCCTCCATCAAACACCCCAGCAAGTCCCTGACTTCCCATAGACGTTGCTGCTGCAGCCTTGGCATGCAGAACTATGCTGATCCTCCATCAAACACCCCAGCAAGTCCCTGACTTCCCACGGACGCTGCTGCTGCAGCCTGGGCATGCAGAACTATGCTGATCCTCCATCAAACACCCCAGCAAGTCCCTGACTTCCCATAGACGCTGCTGCTGCAGCCTGGGCATGCAGAACTATGCTGATCCTCCATCAAACACCCCAGCAAGTCCCTGACTTCCCATAGACGCTGCTGCTGCAGCCAGGTCATGCAGAACTATGCTGATCCTCCATCAAACACCCCAGCAAGTCCCTGACTTCCCACAGACGCTGCTGCTGCTGCCTGGTCATGCAGACGACGTCTGAAATAACTTGATGTCACTCATACAAAACACTGGATGAACATGTTCATGAGAACTATACTGATCTTTTATGAACGACCAAGACGGTCAAATTGACCGTTTTGGATTTTCAAAGTTTAATAACTTTGTGAGGGAAAAAGAGACACAGACCTGCCCCACTCCTCCCAAAATTGCACACCTTTGCAATAAAATTAGTCTTAGATTAATTGCACAAAAAAGTTAAGATCTACTTAAAACGACAATGGGCGGTCAAAAAGACCGCTCGCAATATGCGCGTGATGGTGTGCGTCATGTCAGTATTTATGATGTGTGGTGGTCGCGTCATTTCCTTCGTGAAGTTCGTTGCTCTGTCCTAGAAACACACTAGCGCCCTCCAGTGGAGACAAATAGTCTAAACTTGATGTGTGATGATGTCCAACATGTCTGGTTACAGACGCACCGTGACTACCACTCGAGGCGCTGCAGGATTTACAGGCGTTGGACAGCGGCCATTTTAAATTGCTTAAAAATAGCATTAAAGTTGTTAAAGTGTTAATTTTGGTGTCAGTTAGTTTCATAACAGACACACTAACATATGTAACGCATTAATATCTCAGCTGGGTATCTATCTTGACACAATATAGAGTTTAAAAACCGACCGTCATTTTGACCACCCATGGTCGTTTCAGGTGATGTGAACCGGTGTTGCTAATTAGCACGCCTTCAGCCAGACAATGGGGAGCTGGTTAGTCAGTTCAGTCCGGTTGAATGACCTGTTGGAATGACAATTTGCACATTTCTGGAACATCCTGGATCTGACCCGTCGTCCTTCTCAGAGCAGAACTCTGAGCTGGTCCTTGTGCTCTGTCGTCACCAGTGAAATGTCCACCCACCGTCTCGGAATGTTCTCCTTTTAAAAGCAACACCTCTCCTCACTGTTGTACTGACTCAGATTCTGCTTAATTTATCTCCTCTCTTTAGTTTTATTATGTAACATGTAAAGTTGAACTCTAATTTAAAAATTAAGTTCAGGCTTAAGATAAATTAGAAACAAATTTCAGAATATTATATTTCATCAGACGAACCAAATACATCGACGATTGCTTTGCAAGAACCCCCCATCCACCCGGCGTACCTAATGTCCTTGGATCAGTGTGAGTCCCAAGCTAAAAAAACCCGTAACCGTAGCAACGAACTGTTCTATGTAACCACAGCAACATGCTGTTCTATGTAACTGTAGCAACGCACTGTTCTATGTAACCATAGAAACACACTGTTCTATGTAACCACGGCAACACGCTGTTCTATGTAACCACAGCAACACACTGTTCTATGTAACCACAGCAACACGCTGTTTTATGTAACCGTAGCAACGCACTGTTCGTAACCATAGCAACACACTATTCTATGTAACCGTAGCAACACACTGTTCTATGTAACCGTAGCAACGCACTGTTCTATGTAACCACGGCAACACACTGTTCTATGTAACCACGGCAACACGCTGTTCTATGTAACCACAGCAACACGCTGTTTTATGTAACCGTAGCAACGCACTGTTCGTAACCATAGCAACACACTATTCTATGTAACCGTAGCAACACACTGTTCTATGTAACCATAGCAACACGCTGTTTTATGTAACCGTAGCAACGCACTGTTCTATGTAACCACGGCAACACACTGTTCTATGTAACCACGGCAACACGCTGTTCTATGTAACCACAGCAACACGCTGTTTTATGTAACCGTAGCAACGCACTGTTCGTAACCATAGCAACACACTATTCTATGTAACCGTAGCAACACACTGTTCTATGTAACCATAGCAACACACTGTTCTATGTAACCATAGCAAGAAGTTCATCAGTAGCAACCCCAGTAACTATTCAAAGCTTTAGCTTAGCAGCTAACTTTTGCTTCATAACGTTTTAATTCTAAGTCCAAAAGATCCAACAAAAGCAAGCGGATGCTCCTATTTGAATTGTTGGGTAAGTGACGGTGGCGTGGGCGGAGTAATCCCCCGAGGTGTGTTATAAAGCGATTTACCACATCGTGCGTTCCAGTCCTTCAACGCACAGCCAGTCGTGGGTTGCCCCTGAGAGCCGCTCAGCCGCCCCCCCCCCCCCGGCCCCGGCTGGTGGCTCAGGCTCGGTATCGACTGTCGATACCCCCCCCCCCCCCCCCCCCCCCCCCCCCCCCCCCCCCCCACCCCCCCCCCCCCCCCCCCCCCCCCCCCCCCCCCCCCCCCCCCCCCCCCACCCCCCCCCCCCCCCCCCCCCCCCCCCCCCCCCCCCCCCCCCCCCCCCCCCCCCCCCCCCCCCCCCCCCCCCCCCCCCCCCCCCCCTCGCCCCCCCCCCCCCCTCAGCCATCGTGCCGGTTTATCTCCCCCCACCCCCCCCCCCCCCCCCCCCCCCCCCCCCCCCCCCCCCCCCCCCCCCCCCCCTGGATATTGTTTATATTCTGTAATTATCAGCAATTAGACACTTGTTTACTGTTATTTTGTTACACCGTGAAATCCAAACGAGCCGCCAAGCGGTGTCGTAAAGCGGCGGCGGTATCGGTACCGACACCGATAAATTGCCTACAATTCCCAGCACGGCTGATAGGAGAGTGGGAGCGCCATGAAATCCCTCACACCGTTACTTTAAAGGGGGGTGGAGGGCACAGTGGTCTGTCCCCAACCACGCGGTGCCCTCCCGTAAATGTTTCCCCTGCTGCCCCTTTGTTTCACGTCAGAATGAGGTTGACGTGTGTGAAACCAAACATGATACCCGGGGCCCGAGGGTTCATTATCCGCGGCTGTTCTCACGGGGTGAGTGAAAAATCACCCCTTTGTGCGTCGGAAGAAAGAGCCTTCCTCTGACCTCATGGCTGTGCGCAATGTCAAAAGGCCCCCGAGTTTTTTGTTTTTTTTCTTTCCCCTCTGCGGTGTTGGCCCCGCCCACTGCCGTGGGACCGCTGGAGACGAGCCGGGGTCGTGAGTCCTACCCCGAGAATGGTTCGCAGAGAGAGAGGGGGCAGAGGAGGGAGAGAGAGAGAGAGGAGAGGAGGGGGAGGAGGAGGAGAGAGGAGGGAGGGGAGGAGAGAGAGGGAGGGGGGAGAGGAGAGAGAGAGAGGAGGAGAGAGAGAGGGGGGGAGGGGGGAGAGGAGAGCGAGAGAGAGGGGGAGGGAGAGAGAGAGAGGGGGAGGGGAGGGAGTGAGGGAGAGAGAGAGAGGGAGAGAGAGAGGAGAGAGAGAGGGAGGAGAGAGTAGAGATAATGGGGGGCTGATGATCTTGTGGGGAGGGGGGGGAGTGTTTCACGAACAGAGAGGCGGGGGAAGGAGGGGAGAGAGGGAGGGAGAGAGAGGGACGAGGGACATGCATGTGGCTCAACAATAGCTACCTGATTATCTCTAAGTTTATGTTTGGAAACACTGTTCGCTCAACAGTTGCATCGGCAACATGCTCATGTTTTCTCAACAGTGTTGCATCGGGCAACATGCTACATGTTTTCTCACAGTGGTTGCATCGCTGGCAACATGCTACATGTTTTCTCTCAACAGCGTTGCATCGCGGCAACATGCTCATGTTTTTCTGAACAGTGTTGCATCGGGCAACATGCTACATGTTTCTCAACAGTGTTGCATCGCTGGGGCAACATGCTACATGTTCATCAGTTCAGAACAGTGTTGCATCGTCGGCAACATGCTACATGTTTTTCTCAACAGTGTTGCATCGTGGCAACATGCTACATGTTTTCTCGAACAGTGTTGCAATCGTGGCAACAGGCTACATGTGTTTCTCAACAGTGTTGCATCGTGGCAACATGCTACATGTTTTTCTCAACAGTGTTGCATCGGGCAACATGCTACATGTTTTTCTCACAGGTGTTGCATCGCGGCAACATGCTACATGTTTTCTCTCACAGTGTTGCCATCGCGGCACATGCTACATTTTCTTTCTGAACAGTGTTTGCATCGTGGCAACATGCTACATGTTTTTCTCAACAGTGTTGCATCGCGGCAACATGCTACATGTTTTTCTCAGCAGTGTTGACATCGCGGGCAACATGCTACATGTTTTCTCTCAACAGTGTTGCAATCGTGGCAACATGCTACATGTTTTCTGAACAGTGTTGCATCGTGGCAACATGCTACATGTTTTCTGAACAGTGTTGCATCGCGGCAACATGCTACATGTTTTCTGAACAGTGTTTGCATCGTGGCAACATGCTACATGTTTTCTGAACAGTGTTGCATCATGGCAACATGCTACATGTGTTTCTCAACAGTGTTGCATCGCGGCAACATGCTACATGTTTTTCTCAACAGTGTTGCATCGCGGCAACATACTACATGTGTTTCTCACAGTGTTGCATTGCAGCAACATGCTACATGTTTTCTCAACAGTGTTGCATCGCGGCAACATGCTACATGTTTTCTCAACAGTGTTGCATCGCGGCAACATGCTACATGTGTTTCTCAACAGTGTTGCATTGCAGCAACATGCTACATGTTTTCTCAACAGTGTTGCATCGCAGCAACATGCTACATGTTTTCTCTCAACAGTGTTGCATCGCAGCAACATGCTACATGTTTTCTCAACAGTGTTGCATCGCAGCAACATGCTACATGTTTTCTCAACAGTGTTGCATCGCGGCAACATGCTACATGTTTTCTCAACAGGGTTGCATCGTGGCAACATGCTACATGTTTTTCTCAACAGTGTTGCATCGCGGCAACATGCTACATGTTTTTCTCAGCAGGTGTTTGCATCGCGGCAACATGCTACATGTTTTCTCTCAACAGTGTTGCATCGCGGCAACATGCTACATGTTTTCTGAACAGTGTTGCATCGTGGCAACATGCTACATGTTTTCTGAACAGTGTTGCATCGTGGCAACATGCTACATGTTTTCTCAACAGTGTTGCATCGCGGCAACATGCTACATGTTTTCTCTCAACAGTGTTGCATCGCAGCAACATGCTACATGTGTTTCTCAACAGTGTTGCATCTGCAGCAACATGCTACATGTTTTCTCAACAGTGTTGCATCGCAGCAACATGCTACATGTGTTTCTCAACAGTGTTGCATTGCAGCAACATGCTACATGTTTCTCAACAGTGTTGCATTGCAGCAACATGCTACATGTTTTCTCAACAGTGTTGCATCGCAGCAACATGCTACATGTGTTTCTCAACAGTGTTGCATTGCAGCAACATGCTACATGTTTTCTCAACAAGTGTTGCATTGCAGCAACATGCTACATGTTTTCTCAACAGTGTTGCATCGCAGCAACATGCTACATGTTTTCTCAACAGTGTTGCATCGCAGCAACATGCTACATGTTTTTCTCAACAGTGTTGCATCGCGGCAACATACTACATGTGTTTCTCAACAGTGTTGCATTGCAGCAACATGCTACATGTTTTCTCAACAGTGTTGCATCGCGGCAACATGCTACATGTTTTCTCAACAGTGTTGCATCGCGGCAACATGCTACATGTGTTTCTCAACAGTGTTGCATTGCAGCAACATGCTACATGTTTTCTCAACAGTGTTGCATCGCAGCAACATGCTACATGTTTTCTCTCAACAGTGTTGCATCGCAGCAACATGCTACATGTTTCTCAACAGTGTTGCATCGCAGCAACATGCTACATGTTTTCTCAACAGTGTTGCATCGCGGCAACATGCTACATGTTTTCTCAACAGTGTTGCATCGTGGCAACATGCTACATGTTTTTCTCAACAGTGTTGCATCGCGGCAACATGCTACATGTTTTTCTCAGCAGTGTTGCATCGCGGCAACATGCTACATGTTTTCTCTCAACAGTGTTGCATCGCGGCAACATGCTACATGTTTTCTGAACAGTGTTGCATCGTGGCAACATGCTACATGTTTTCTGAACAGTGTTGCATCGTGGCAACATGCTACATGTTTTCTCAACAGTGTTGCATCGCGGCAACATGCTACATGTTTTCTCTCAACAGTGTTGCATCGCAGCAACATGCTACATGTGTTTCTCAACAGTGTTGCATTGCAGCAACATGCTACATGTTTTCTCAACAGTGTTGCATCGCAGCAACATGCTACATGTGTTTCTCAACAGTGTTGCATTGCAGCAACATGCTACATGTTTTCTCAACAGTGTTGCATTGCAGCAACATGCTACATGTTTTCTCAACAGTGTTGCATCGCAGCAACATGCTACATGTTTTCTCAACAGTGTTGCATCGCAGCAACATGCTACATGTTTTCTCTCAACAGTGTTGCATCGCAGCAACATGCTACATGTTTTCTCAACAGTGTTGCATCGCAGCAACATGCTACATGTTTTCTCAACAGTGTTGCATCGCAGCAACATGCTACATGTTTTCTCAACAGTGTTGCATCGCGGCATGTCCTCCCACAGTCCAAAGACATGTAGGTCAGGTGACTCGGCCGTGCTAACTTGTCCCTAGGTGCGAATGCGTGTGTGTGTGTGTGTGTGTGTGTGTGTGTGTGTGTGTGTGTGTGTGTGTGTGTGTGTGTGTGTGTGTGTGTGTGTGTGTGTGTGTGTATCGGCCCTGTGCTGGTCTGGTCTGGCGGCCTGTCCAGGGTGTCTCCCCGCCTGCTGCCCAGTGACTGCTGGGATATGCGCCAGCATCCCGCGACCCCAACTGGGATAAGCGTCTTGGACGATGGCTGGACGGATACGGACACGTCAGGACTGTAAAGTGATTTGGTCCTCAGACCGACCCCCCCCCCCCCGCGCGCAGAAAACCCGTCACGCTGCTGTGGCTGTGCACGTCAGTGTGCACGACTCAGTAAATGCACCTGGCTTTGTTGTAGCCTTGTACTCAAGACCAGTCAAGGTGAGACCAAGTCCTGACTAAGTCTTGAGGGGGGGCGAGGGGGGTCTTAGTCGAGACCAATGACTAAGTGTGATGGGGGCGAGGGGGTCTTAGTCGAGACCAGTGACTAAATGTTGATGGAGGCGAGGGAGTCTTGGTCGAGACCAATGACTAAGTCTTGAGGGGGGCGAGGGGGTCTTAGTCGAGGCCAGTGACTAAGTCTTGAGGGGGGCAAGTGGGTCTTAGTCGAGACAAATGACTAAGTCTTGAGGGGGTGAGGAGATCTTAGTCGAGACAAATGACTAAGTCTTGAGGGGGTGAGGAGGTCTTAGTCGAGACCAATAACTAAGTCTTGAGGGGGGCAAGTGGGTCTTAGTCGAGACAAATGACTAAGTCTTGAGGGGGGCGAGGGGGTCTTAGTCGAGACTGATGACTAAGTCTGGAGGGGGGGCGAGGGGGTCTTAGTCGAGACTGATGACTAAATCTTGAGGGGGGCAAGTGGGTCTTAGTGGAGACCAATGACTAAGTCTTGAGGGGGCAGGGGGTCTTAGTCGAGACTGATGACTAAGTCTTTGAGGGGCGAGGGGGTCTTAGTCGAGACCAATGACTATGTCTTGAGGGGGCGAGGGGGTCTTAGTCGAGACTGATGACTAAGTCGTGAGGGGGCGAGGGGGTCTTAGTCGAGACAAATGACTAAGTCTTGAGGGGGGCGAGGGGGTCTTAGTCGAGACTGATGACTAAGTCTTGAGGGGGGCGAGGGGGTCTTAGTCGAGACCATAACTAAATCTTGAGGGGGGCAAGTGGGTCTTAGTGGAGACCAATGACTAAGTCTTGAGGGGCAAGGGGTCTTAGTTGAGACTGATGACTAAGTCTTGAGGGGGCGAGGGGGTCTTAGTCGAGACCAATGACTATGTCTTGAGGGGGCGAGGGGGTCTTAGTCGAGACTGATGACTAAGTCGTGAGGGGGGCGAGGGGGTCTTAGTCGAGACTAATGACTAAGTCTTGAGGGGGGCGAGGGGGTCTTAGTCGAGACCGACGACACCATTTAAGTCTTGCATTTGAGGTGAAAAAAGTCGAGAAAAGATTTGAGAGGAAGTTCGCGTTTTCCATCTTGAAAAATGACCGCGGGTCCACAACGCTAAAGACCGAGTCAAGTCCGAGTCCGAGTCATTATGCTGGAAGTCCGGGGTCGAGACCGAGACGTTTGAAACGGGATTGTAGACCGAGTCCATGCTTGGGCACTACGAGCCTGGTTTGGTGTATGAAATAAGACAAAACACTAAGACACGAAGAATGATTCTGCTTTATGTTTATTATTGTATTACCTGCAAAAACTACACAAACTGCACAAACTACACACACTACACAAACTGCACAAACTGCACAAACTACACACACTACACAAACTGCACAAACTACACACACTACACAAACTACACACACCTACACAAACTGCACACACTACACACACTACACAAACTACACAAACTACACACACTGCACACACTACACACACTACACACACTACACAAACTGTACACACTACACAAACTGCACAGACTGCACAGACTACACAAACTACACAAACTGCACACACTGCACAAACTACACAAACTGCACACACTACACAAACTACACAAACTACACACACTGCACACACTACACAAACTACACAAACTACACACTACACAAACTACACACACTACACACACTGACCTGCAGTGAGAAGGAATAAAAAGAAAAAGCTGAGAAAGATTAAAAATTGAAGAGATGAAACGAATTTTGATTAGTACTTGGAGCCGATCCTCCTCTCCTCCTCTCTCTTCTTCCCCTCCTCTCTCTCCATCTCATCCCTCTCTCTCGGCCCTCCCTCTTCTTCTCCCTTCTCCTCCTTCCCCTCCTCTTCTCCTCGCCTCCTCTCCTCTCTCCCTCTTATCTCCTTCCCTCCTCTCTTCTTCCCCTCCTCTCCGCTCCTCCTACTCTCCTCTCTCTCCTTCCCTCCTCTCCTCTTCTTCTCCCCCTTCCCCTCTTCCTCCTCCTCTCTCCTCTCCTCTCCTCCCCTCTTATCTCCTTCCCCTCCTCTCTCTTCCCCCCCTCTCCTTTCCTCCTCCTCTCCTCTCTCTCCTTCTCCTCCTCTCCATCTCTCCTCCCCCTCTCCTTCCCATCCTCCGCTCTCCCTTTCCCTCCTCCCCTCCCTTTCTCTGTTTCCTCTCCTCCTCTCCTCCTCGCCTCTCACTCTCCTTTCCCTCCTCCCCTCCCCTTTCTCTGTTTCCTCCTCTCCTCCTCACTCTCCTTTTTCCTCCTCGCTCTCATTCCTGTCTTCCTCCCCTCCTCTCTGTCCTCCTTCCTCTTCTTCTCCTCTCCTCTCCACCCTCCTCTCCTCCTCCCTGCCCTCCTCCTCCCTCCTCTTCTCCGGCTCCCCGGCTACGAAAGGCCCGCCTTGTTAGCCAGGAATGTGAAACAGCACTTTGCTAAAGCGAAGCTTCATGGGAAAAAGTCTCTTCTTGTGTGCAGGAAGAGGATTGTTGATGGATTAAGTGCCGCTGTGTCCCAGTGAGGGGGCGGCCTCGGACCCGCTCCTTCACGCTGGCCTCCTCCTTCTGCGCCCCGGCCTAACAGGCGTAGCTAGCGTACCTCCGCCGCTCCTTCCTCCTAAACTTGGCTTTGCCGCCGCCCCTCTTCAGCCCATTCATGTCAGCGGGCCCGGCATTCTGGCTGGTTTTTAAGTGTGTTTCAGTCTGGACGGCGATGAAAGGGGTCCGGAACACGGGGTCTTAAATCACCTAATGAGGGCAGACAGGCAGCACTTTATCCGCCTGTTCAAGAGCCGCTCCAGTCACAGGCCTCTAACGGGCCCTGACACCTCCTCTGCCGCGCCGCACACCTCCTGTGTGTGTGTGTGTGTGTGTGTGTGTGTGTGTGTGGTTAGCAGAATGAGGAGGAGGAGACATGTAATCCAGTGTACAGAGGACACAGTCAGTCCCTGTAGAACTTGACCTGGACCCTCTGGACCTTCAGCAGAGATGCTCTGACCAGACTCATGCCACACACAGCACTCGTATAACAAGTGAGAAACAAATTGAAGGTGAAAAGTTGGGGTTCCCACACATATATGATGCGTGAACCCCACACACACATATGATGTATGAACCCCACACATATATGATGTATGAACCCCACACATATATGATGTATGAACCCCACACATATATCGATGTATGAACCCCACACATACACTACCGTTCAAAAGTTTGGGATCACCCAAACAATTTTGTGTTTTCCATGAAAAGTCACACTTATTCACCACCATATGTTGTGAATGAATAGAAAATAGAGTCAAGACATTGACAAGGTTAGAATAATGATTTGTATTGAAATAAGATTTTTTTTACATCAAACTTTGCTTTCGTCAAAGAATCCTCCATTTGCAGCAATTACAGCATTGCAGACCTTTGGCATTCTAGCTGTTAATTTGTTGAGGTAATCTGGAGAAATTGCACCCCACGCTTCCAGAAGCAGCTCCCACAAGTTGGATTGGTTGGATGGGCACTTCTTTGAGCAGATTGAGTTTCTGGAGCATCACATTTGTGGGTCAATTAAACGCTCAAAATGGCCAGAAAAAGAGAACTTTCATCTGAAACTCGACAGTCTATTCTTGTTCT
>NC_079222.1:3657613-3660113 GCF_029633865.1 Lampris incognitus
GTCTGGGTTAGGGTCAGGGTTAGGCTTAGGGTTAGGGTCAGGGTTAGGGTCTGGGTCAGGGTCAGGGTCAGGATCAGGGTTAGGGTTAGGGTCAGGATCAGGGTCAGGGTTAGGGTCAAGATCAGGATTAGGGTCAGGGTCAGGGTTAGGATCAGGGTCAGGGTCAGGGTCAGGGTCAGGGTTAATAAAATAACTAAAATATTACCGTTAATACCATGATTTAATTACAATAAAAAGATTGTTTCCCCTGCTTACCTGGCTGTGGATGTCCGCGCCGCGCATCAGGTGAACTGGGTGAACTGAGCCTCGCTGGTGACGTCATGACCATTCAAGGTGATTTGTGGTATTTGGACGCATCAGCGCACCACAGAAGTTAATGGAATGGATTGGTGTATCATCTGCACGCAAAATTGGATTTTGGCGTGTGCATTGCGCGCAATGTGAAAGTGTAATATTGTGTTACTTGTGTGTAGATTGGTGAGACAAGGCTCCACACACACACACACACACACACACACAACCCACATGGTGTTGCGCCTCAGCGCAAAGATTTTCGGAAAGAGATACAGATCTGTCTTATGTCTCCATCCCTTTGGCGCGAGCTCCGGACTCAGAGCGGTCTTGAGAGCGGTGGAAACTGGCCTGCTGTGAGGTGATCTATCAGCAGCGGCTCTGCCTCTCCTTTACAGCCCTCTCCATCATCACACGGACACAATAAATCCCTCCACAAACAGACCTTCAGCCGGTGCCATGTGGTTCCTATCTAGCGCCTTCACGACCGGCCCGGGTTCAGTTTGGGCGAGGGTGTCATAACGATCGTGGCAGGGGCTGAGATGGACAGCGGCTGATCTGACGCAGAGAGCAGCATATCCCACTGCTGCTCTCTGCGGTCTAGTCTTTATTTTCACCGTTTTTAAGCCTCCATATGTAATAATTTGTAAACTAAATCCTTTTTGAGAAGTGTATGGACTTATATGAAATATGTAAAAAAAAATATCAGTAAGTCAGGCACGTGTGGATCACTGGCATCACTTTAACTTTTCTTTGTTTCTTTTTAAAATGTATTTGTAGTTATCTTTAAGATGAAAGATGAAGATACGCATTTCAGTTTTAATCCATCTGCGCAATCAACGTTGGAGGCAGTTTCACCTTTTTACGACTTTTTCCTGCAAATGACGGTAAAAGGCAAACGAATCCATGGTTTCAGGGCGTTCAACAGCATCGTAAAGCAATAGCGGTGATAGCAAGTAGACGCATTTCCGTGCATGCATTAAATATGCGTTGAACAAATCGGGTTTCCGGAACAGATCAGGCAATGACACACACCGAGTGCAAACTGCAGTGCAGTTCAGGTGCGTCATACCCCAGAACCCTGGGGACTCGGGTACAGTTCCTTGGTGTACACCGTAATTCGGGAAATAGCCTTCACATCAACACAACGAGACGAACTAACCGCCCAAGCAGATGCAGGTACTTATGAAAAACTCTAGTTTGAAAGCCCCCTGGACTAGACTTTTGTTGTACTTTGGGTTTTTTGACGTATTTTTGTCACTTTCTGGTCTTTAGTACAGAATATTAGCGGTGTGCAAAGTTTGATAAAATCTGTGTGATGATTTTGTAGAACGCGGTGGTTTTCGTTGACTTCTATTGGTCCAGTGAGGCTTGACTGAGCAGGTTTGCATTTTTTTCAGCAACGTCCTCCTTCATACTCGTAGTTGTCCAGAATTATGTTATGCTTCGGCCTTCATTTTAAAGTCTGCCTTTGATATTCGCTTTCCCTGTCTAGGTTTTCCCAGCAGGTCCAGATTTGAAATCATCAACGTGTTGGTCCTGAAGGGGCGTGCATTCTTGCCACTAGACTATAACTGCCAGCATGTGTGCGGACATGTTCGCCTGATTTTAAAAATAAAATGATCTCACCGACTATTTTATGCAACTGAGCTGTAGGATCTCTTTTTATATGCTTTGAAATGTGCCTTTTTGGAAGTCCCAGACGTAGGTCATCTATTGAGCTTCATAACCCCATCCGGTACTCAATATGTGAATGAGGAATTTGCCTCACACCAGAGCTGTCACTGAAAATGTTGCAGGTGGCGTGAATATGAAATACTGCCTCTTGAGGTGGCGTGAGAGAAACTGAGCTCAGTACTCCTTTAAGGCCTCTATTAAGGTGGTATTGTTGATTTGAGAAACTTTGTGGTTTGTGGGCTGATGGAAGAGGCTTTGATAGACATTGGGTGTCACAGGGAGGGGGCGGGTGGGGGGCTGGGGAGGAGGCTAGGGGTGTGAAGAGCGAGGAGAGGGGCCCTGCAGGCGGAGATTGAGTGGACCAGGTGGCATGGCTTGGCATAGGCATGCAGGGCACTCAGGCTGCTCTATGTTTAGCCCTTACATGATTTTACATGTGCTGTTTTTTCTGGGCCTGGCGTGGAACACTTATATGTGCATGGTGCTCCCGCCATCAGACACGTCCATTCAGACAAACACACGAGCAATGCAT
>NC_079222.1:3665113-3667613 GCF_029633865.1 Lampris incognitus
GTCTATTATGACCATCATGATCAACATGGCCATCATGATCATCATGTCTGTCATGACTATCATGACCATCATGACCATCATGTCTATTATGACCATCATGACCATCATGACCATCATGACCATTATGACTATCATGACCATCATGACCATCATGTCTATCATGACCGTTATGATCAGACCATCATGACCATCATGACCATCATTTCTATTATGACCATCATGATCATCATGTCTGTCATGACCATCACGACAATTATGACCATCATGGCCATCATGACCCTCATGGCCATTATGATCATCATGGACCATCGTGACCATCATGACCATCGTGACCATCGTCACCATTATGAACCTGTACTCATCAGGAGCTCATATGCATTAACACTGGGCTGCAGCGGGTCTCTGCTGCGTTGGGTGGCGTCTGCAGACTTGCCAGGCAGGTGCAGGTGGTATGTGTGACATGTTCAGAGGGGCTATTTTAACAGGGGCATGTCGCCCCTCCATCCATCCTGCAGTTTTGCTGCATTTAAGGCTGAGACGTGATAAATATGTGTGTTTGTGTGTGTTTCCAGATGGGTGGGTGCTTGTGCACACTCTGGAGAATGACAACCATCATTTGTGAGGCGAAGATTTCAGGGTCTGGAGACCGTGTTGTGATAAACTGATGTCGTGGCAACCGGTGCTGTTTAAGACCTTGGATGTGTGGGGGTTTATGGTCTGGCCTGTCAGCCCCTCGGGCTTTTACACTGACTGAATGATGGAACCATGGTGTGTGTGTGTGTGTGTGTGTGTGTGTGTGTGTGTGTGTGTGTGTGTGTGTGTGTGTGGTGTGTGTGTGTGTGTGTGTGTGTGTGTGTGTGTGTGTGTTGAGTGACATGCACCCTATGCTGCTGCTTTGACCTACTGACACCAGAATAGTGATGCCGGTCATCAACCTGCAGTGGACCCAGGTCCAACTGTCAGTCATTCAGTACAGAGAGGAACAGGCTGTCTTTTGTACCCCACAACATGCCCACCTCAATAACTCTGCTGTCAGCGTCTTTGACCACATTTAAATTCTCAGCACGTAAATTCTGCCAGTCTTTGCTTGGTGGCAATGAACCAGACCAGTTTACACACAGTCATGCAGGTAGTACTGAAGTGTAACTGTGCAGGTACTGGGAGCGACAGGTAGTACTGAAGTGTAACTGTGGAGGTACTGGGAGCAACAGGTAGTAGTGAAGTATAACTGTGGAGGTACTGGGGGCAACAGGTAGTAGTGAAGTATAACTGTGGAGGTACTGGGGGCAACAGGTAGTAGTGAAGTATAACTGTACAGGTACTGGGAGCAACAGGTAGTAGTGAAGTATAACTGTGGAGGTACTGGGAGAAACATCTGACCACTGATACACTGATACAGTACAGACTATCTTTATTTCCGCTGTTTTGACTGTGTGCTGTTCATCCTTACTATGTCTTCTTACTATGTGTTCTTACTATGTCTTCTTGCTATGTCTTCGTGCTATGTCTTCTTACTATGTGTTCTTACTATGTGTTCTCACTTTGTGTTCTTGCTATGTGTTCTTACTATGTGTTCTTGCTATGTCTTCTTACTATGTGTTCTTACTATGTGTTCTTACTATGTGTTCCTGCTATGTGTTCTTACTATGTGTTCTTACTATGTGTTCTTGCTATGTGTTCTCACTATGTGTTCTTGCTATGTCTTCTTATTATGTGTTCTTGCTATGTGTTCTTACTATGTCTTCTTACTATGTGTTCTTACTATTTCTTCTTACTATGTGTTCTTACTATGTGTTCTCACTATGTGTTCTTGCTATGTGTTCTCACTATGTGTTCTTGCTATGTGTTCTTACTATGTCTTCTTATTATGTGTTCTTACTATGTGTTCTTGCTATGTCTTCTTACTATGTGTTCTTACTATGTGTTCTCACTATGTGTTCTTGCTATGTCTTCTTATTATGTGTTCTTGCTATGTGTTCTTACTATGTCTTCTTACTATGTGTTCTTACTGTGTCTTCTTACTATGTGTTCTTACTATGTGTTCTCACTATGTGTTCTTGCTATGTGTTCTCACTATGTGTTCTTGCTATGTGTTCTTACTATGTCTTCTTATTATGTGTTCTTACTATATGTTCTTACTATGTCTTCTTACTATGTGTTCTTACTATGTGTTCTTGCTATGTCTTCTTATTATGTGTTCTTGCTATGTGTTTTTACTATGTCTTCGTGCTATGTCTTCTTACTATGTGTTCTTACTATGTGTTCTCACTATGTGTTCTTGCTATGTCTTCTTATTATGTGTTCTTGCTATGTGTTCTTACTATGTCTTCTTACTATGTGTTCTTACTATGTCTTCTTACTATGTGTTCTTACTATGTGTTCTCACTATGTGTTCTTGCTATGTGTTCTCACTATGTGTTCTTGCTATGTGTTCTTACTATGTCTTCTTATTATGTGTTCTTACTATGTGTTCTTGCTATGTCTTCTTACTATGTGTTCT
>NC_079222.1:3672613-3703825 GCF_029633865.1 Lampris incognitus
TAATACCTACATATACGTCCACACACACACTCACACACACTCACACACACACACACACACACACACACACACACACACACACACACACACACACACACACACACATCTCTCATCCTTGCAAACCCAGTAGGATGGCCACTAATCTCGCGGCACATTTACAATCTGTATAACGCCAACCCGATACCCCCAGCAGGCCTTGGCGAGCACACACAGCGGCCTTCCTGCTGCTCGCGCCCTCCAAAGCCCGGACACGCTATGTTTCCGCGGCAACAGCTGCACCGCACTCCTACACAAACTCCCCTCCCTCGCTCACCTGGCCTCCCGTCAGCTGAGCCCTCCTCCCCGCTCCCTCGGCGAGGGGCAGGGGTAGGCGCAACATCTGATCCGGGGCCAGCGGGTCCTCGTTCCTCTGGATAACCCCCCCCCTCCCCCGCAAACCCCCCCCCCACGGCGCTCCGGCGAGTTCACCCGTATCATATCGTTGGCCCGCTGCATGTTCCAACACGGTCCCTGGCCCGGGTCCCCCGCTCGCCCCACACGGTGTCAGCGGACAGCGGCGGAGTATTGAAGACATCCCCAGTATGTCGGTGATACTGAACCGCAAGCCATTAGCAGATATGTAGAGACACAACCCCTCCGTCCCCCGTCCTCCCATCTGTCCGGGGCCTCATCCGTCTCAGCTGAAGGCTTCACAGATGTAACCTTATATGGCGCCTCCGGGAATACGAGCGTCCAAGTCACTCCTCCCCAGGCATGGATATCTCACATCTCTAGCTGCTGTGTTTTGGTTGGTTTTTGTGTTTCATGCACACACACACACACACACAGACACACACACACACACACCTTCACTCGCCTGTCCGCTCGGTTTACAGTAAAGGCCAGGCCACTAGCCGGCTGGGCTCAGGGAGAGGCGCGAGAGCGAGCCTGACTTTTTCCCAGACTCGGAGATTCCCACCGGGGGATCCTGCGCTGGCCTGCCTTACTGGACTAATGAAATTCTCATTCTGCGGAGGAATCCTCTTAAAGCCGCTAAAGGCACATGCAAACCAGGGGATTAGCTCTGCAGCACCGAGGGACTTTAATTTTAGCACCGGCATAAGTCACCGCCGCCCAGCGCCAACATTGATATACGGCTCAGGCCCGACCAGTGTGTGTTGTGAGAGATTTCTTCTGGGGTTGGTCAAGGATTTTATTACGGGAGCCCCACAAGAGGACCGGCATGACTGAGAATGACAGGATGAGAGTCTGTAAACAAAACCAGAGAAGGTCTGAGATAAGCTTCACTCAGGCTTCTCCCTGTGGCCTGTGGACGTCACCTACAGAATAATCCCCCATCTTCAGGTCCCGAAGTAATGGTGGATCTGACGGGGGGGGGGAGGGGGGCGGGGCTCCACGGAGCAGCTTGACGCTCCGAAATGTTGTTTGTGAAGGGCCCGCTGAAGTGCCCTTGAGCAAACTCCGCTTCAGAGAATTTGCTGGAGTGGCCATGTGTTGCATGTGTCTTCCAGAGAGCCTGCATGGCAGGGCGGCTGCTTGTGAGGATGTAAGACGGTCAGCGAAACGTGTCTGGTCTTCACAAAAACCCGTTCAGGACTAGCTGCTTTGTCTTGTAGAAGGGCCCAGGTGGTCAGTTTAATGACTTTATGGGGGAAAAAGATACAGACCTGCCGCTCCCAGGATGCTCCTAAAACTGCATATATTTGCATTAAAACGAGTTTTAGATCAACTGCACAAAAAAGTTATGATAAGATCTACCTGAAACGACCATGAGCGGTCAAAATGACCGCACGTAATTTGCGCGTGATGGTGCGCGTCATGTCAGTATTGATGACGCGTGTTGGTGGCGTCATTTCCTTCGTGAGGTTCGTTGCTCTGTCCTGGAAACACACTAGCGCCCTCCAGTGGAGACAAATAGTCTAAACTTGATGTGTGATGATGTCCAACATGTCTGGTTACAGACGCACCATGACTACCACCGAGGCGCTGCATGATTTACAGGCGTTGGACGGCGGCCATTTTAAATTGTTTAAAAATAGTATTAAAGTTGTTAACATGTTAATTGTGGTGTCAGTTAGTTTCTTAACAGACACACTAACATATGTAACGCATTAATATCTCAACTGGGTATTTATCTTGACACAATATAGAGTTTAAAAACCATGGCGGTCATTTTGACCGCCCATGGTCGTTCTAGTAGTTTTAAGCTGTTTGGGACTGTTTCAATATTTATTTTCAGTTCTTTTTTTTTACATTTCACGTTTTATAGGCTTTGTTACGTTTGTCAGATTAGCAATGTGTGTGCTTTCCGTTTTGTTTTCCCGGTAATGGGTAGACTCCAGCATCCCCGCGACCCCAATTGGGATAGGCGGCTTGGGCAATGGATGGATTTTCACTTTTTCAATTCTGCTGTTCAAGTTCGACCATGTCTCTCTGAAGTTTAAATTGTTTAAAAATAGTATTAAAGTTGTTAAAATGTTAAATGTGGTGTCTGTCGTTTCATAACAGACATACTAACACGTGTAACGCATTACTATCTCAGCTTGGTATTTATCTTGACACAATGTAGAGTTTAACACTGACCGTCATTTTGACCGCCCATGGTCGTTTTAGGTAGGAGTGAAATCCCCGTCGTTCTAGTCTCGAAAGACTAGATCACAGTTGTGGGACTTGGCAGCTGTAGTCCTGCATGTATGTGGTTTATATTGTACTGCATTTAGGGGTGTAGTGGAAGGTGAACGCCTCACCGGTAACCATGCCAACATGTACCCCGGCTCTGCCAAATGACGGAAACTAAGCAGGTGTGGGCTTGGCTAGTACTTGGATGGGAGACCTCCCAGGAAAATTGAGTCGCTGCTGGATGTGGTGTTGGCGGGCCAGTAGGGGGCAGTCTTCCCTCTGGTCCTAGTAAAAAAAAAAATCCCAGTGAAGGCGGGGGGAGCTGCGAGGGATAGGGAACAGTGGTAGAGACTTGTTGAGGCATCAACTGTGCTCCTACGACATGACGATGATGATGATGATGATGATGATGATGATGATGATGATGATGAGTACCCCGGTGCTGTGACGGGGACACTGTGCTGTAGGAGATGCCGTCCTTCTGATGAGACGTTAAACCGAGGTCCTGACTCACTGGTCATTAAGACCCCATGGCACTTATCACAAAGAGTAGGGGGTTCCCCGGTGTCCTGGCAACATTCCCACCCTGGCTCTCTCCACCTAACCACCCCCCCATCCCCACCCCCACCCCGTGTAACTGGCTCAATGATTCCTCCCTCTCCACCTCAAGTTGATGTGTGGTGAGCGTTCTGGTGCAAAATGGCTGCCGTGCATCACCCAGGTGGTGCTGCACCTTGGTGGTGGTAGAAGTGAGTTACCCCCCTTCTCTGTGTCTAGATAAAGCCCTATATAAATATAATGATCGTTATTATAACAAATGCACCTTACCCACCTTTTGGGGGGTTGAGTTAAAACTTGGTCACATACATTTGTAGCGTACATCAAAGTAAGCGGTATTCGATTGGTGCACGTTATAGAAAATGTATTTCAATAGGAATATACATGAATTACTGTGTTTCTTACATAGAAAAACAACAAAGCAATCTTCAGCAACATATACAAGGCATGTCTACATACAGGTGAGTCAGGGAGGCCATAGTGCAGAGTGCAAAGGTGCTGGAATAACTATGTCAGCAGGCTACTTATACAGGACGTAGGTGGACATGACGGAATATGCACGCCTATTATATACAGTGTATTCAGTATATACAGTATATACAGTGTATTCAGTATATACAGTATATACAGTGTATTCAGTATATACAGTATATACAGTGTATTAGTGTATTCAGTATATACAGTATATACAGTGTATTCAGTATATACAGTATATGCAGTGTATTCAGTATATACAGCATATACAGTATATGCAGTATATACAGTGTATTCAGTATATACAGTATATGCAGTGTATTCAGTATATACAGTATATACAGTGTATTCAGTATATACAGTATATACAGTGTATTCAGTATATACAGTATATGCAGTATATGCAGTATATACAGTATATGCAGTATATGCAGTATATGCAGTATATACAGTATATGCAGTATCTGCAGTATATGCAGTATATACAGTATATGCAGTATATGCAGTATATACAGTATATGCAGTATATGCAGTATATGCAGTATATACAGTTTATGCAGTATATGCAGTATATACAGTATATGCAGTATATGCAGTATATACAGTGTATTCAGTATATACAGTATATGCAGTATATGCAGTATATACAGTATATACAGTATATGCAGTATATGCAGTATATGCGGTATATACAGTATATACAGTATATGCAGTATCTGCAGTATATGCAGTATATACAGTATATGCAGTATATACAGTATATGCAGTATATGCAGTATATGCAGTATATACAGTATATGCAGTATATGCAGTATATGCAGTATATGCAGTATATACATTATATGCAGTATATACAGTATATGCAGTATATGCAGTATATACAGTATATGCAGTGTATACAGTATATGCAGTATATACAGCATCATTAGATTTATTAGGAGTGTTCAGCAGAGTGACGACCTGCAGAAAGGAACTCTTCTTGTGTCTGGCTGTTTTGGTATACAGTGCTCTGTAGCGCCCACCAGAGGGGAGATTACCTAAGTGATTGATTGACCAGTTGATTGATTACCTAATGTATCTTGTTTGATCACCTCTAGCTTTATAAATGTATCTTGTATCGTTTATCTTTCCTCTGTCCATAGAAAGCACTCTGAAACTGGTTTAACTTGCTTGGCGAGTGTACTTTAGTGCGCTGGTCCCAGTTTCAGGACCAGCCCAGTCTACTGCCATGTCGGTGCCGTCTCAACCCACGTGGTTTCCAGTTTAAATTGCCGTACGAGCTTTACATTCATATGCTCTCCGTCTCTTTAGTCTGTGTCCAAGTTAATAATGATCCTACCGCAATTTGTTTCTGTTTCTAAGCGTCTCTCCGCGGCTGCGACGATTCATTATCCCTATTGGATCATTACACTTCCCCTAATCCGAGCTAATGAAAGCAGACGCCGTCCAGGGAATTGCCCTCTTACCCCGCTAGCCCGGGACATTTGCATCGATCAATATAAATTAACGACGAGGCTGTGTTTTGCTGACTGCACACGACACAATGTTCCCCCCGCGGGGGCAATTAAGCGATATCACATGAGAGGGCGTGCCGTCATAATGAGCACCAGCAGGGCTGTGATCCGGCTGTAGGTACGACAACATCACACTGATTCAAGTGTGTTATTGCTGTTGGACAGCAGCTCTTTATTAGTTACCAGTGTCAGGTGACACCAGATTATGATTTGTTTGCTTATTTAATCACTTGTTTGAATCCGCCGACACAAATAGTTCCGCAACTGGACTGGGACTGGACTGTTGCCAAGCAACACATACACTTTGTCCTGCACACACTAGCTTGCTACTTTGTGTCCGTCTACACGTTACCAGGGCTGTGTGTTGGTGAGAATCTGGTGATACGACACGTATCACGATGCAGGGTTACGATTCAATATATCACCATATATTGTGATGCTGTGAGAAAGGTGATACATTGTGATACTGTAACAAAGGTGACATATTGTGATACTGTGAGAAAGGTGACATATTGTGATACTGTGAGAAAGGTGATATATTGTGATGCTGTGAGAAAGGTGATATATTGTGATACCGTCAGAAAGGTGATATATTGTGATACCGTCAGAAAGGTGATATATTGTGATCCTGTAAGAAAGGTGATATATTGTGATCCTGTAAGAAAGGCGATATATTGTGATACTGTGAGAAAGGTGACATATTGTGATGCTGTGAGAAAGGTGACATATTGTGATGCTGTGAGAAAGGTGACATATTGTGATACTGTGAGAAAGGTGATATATTGTGATGCTGTGAGAAAGGTGACATATTGTGATGCTGTGAGAAAGGTGATATATTGTGATGCTGTGAGAAAGGTGATATATTGTGATGCTGTGAGAAAGGTGATATATTGTGATGCTGTGAGAAAGGTGATATATTGTGATACTGTGAGAAAGGTGATATATTGTGATGCTGTGAGAAAGGTGATATATTGTGATGCTGTGAGAAAGGTGACATATTGTGATGCTGTGAGAAAGGTGATATATTGTGATGCTGTGAGAAAGGTGATATATTGTGATGCTGTGAGAAAGGTGATATATTGTGATGCTGTGAGAAAGGTGATATATTGTGATCCTGTAAGAAAGGCGATATATTGTGGTTTCATAGGCCTTGGTTCTTTGTGCTAATGCTACTTCCTGTCTCAGTTTACATTGGTGGGTTGGAGTGGAAGAGTCAGATGGCTGAAGATAGATTACAACACTGTTATCTAGCGGTCGTGGGGTTATACACAACACAACATGTTTGTCACGAACCTTTACATGTTAATTAAAAATGAACATAGTGGTTTTGAGAATTGATACAGTATCACAAAAGATAATATCGCGATACTTGAGTGTATCAACATTTTCTTACACCTCTACACGTTACAGCAGGCCAGCTACTTTGTATCAAGTTATCTGTATGTGTCCATTCATTGTGCTACCAGCGAAATAATAAGGGTGTGTCAGGATATTTGAAGATGCGCTGCGTGGTCTTCAGGTGGACTCGGGGGGTGGTGTGTCGTTTTGTCTTTCTAATCTCCCCATGTTACCTCTGGCTTGGTCGGGCATCTCTACACACACAGTTAGCTGTGTCTGCGGGTGGGAAGCTGGATGTGGGTTTGTGACCTGGTCGCTGCACTAGCGCCTCCTCCAGTCGGTCGGAGCACCTGATCGGGTGGGAGGGGGAACTGGGGGGAGTAGCGTGATCCTCCTACACACTATATCCCCCTGGCGAAACTCCTCACTGTCAGGAGAAAAGGAGTGGCTGGTGACTCCACCTGTATCAGAGGAGAGGAGGCATGTGGTAGTCTGCAGTCGTCCCCATACCGGCAGAGGGGCTGGGACGGCTTGGAAGAGTGGGGTAATTGGCCAGGTGCAACTGGGGAGAAAAAGGGGGAAAAAATCCAAAAAACCAAGAAGTCCCGGTGCTGTTGTAGTTTGTATCAGCACTCGTGGAACAACATGTTGTCACAGAAATACGTGAAATGACCACGAACTCTTAACACTCACGTTACGTGGTGCCGGCACCACGGAAACAATGTCGATGGAAAGTCAACTAGGATCCTTTGTCGAGCGGTGTTTAATATTTTCCAGTTAACAACATTTTATTTTATTGTTATCTTTATGTTTATTTGACTGAATTTATTATAGTGCCCCAGTTATGGTTGATTTTTTTTGTTCTCTAAAAACACAGAATTTTGATGTAATGAGGTTAGGGTTAGGGTGGTTAGTGTTAGGGTTAGGGTTACGGTAAAGGTGGTTAGGGTAAGGGTGGTTAGTGTTAGGGTGAGGGTTAGGGTTAGGGTTAGGGTTAGGGTTACGGTAAAGGTGGTTAGGGTTAGGGTGGTGAAAGTAAGGGTGGTTAGGGTTAGGGTAAAGGTGGTTGGGGTTAGGGTTAGGGTTAGGGTTAGGGTTAGAGTTAGTACTTTTAGAGAACAGAAAAATTGTAACTAAGGCACTATACTAGATTCAGTCAAATGACACTAAAAATAACAATAAAATAAAAACGTGTTAACTAGAAAATATTACACGGTGCTCTCTGCATGATGTTGTTGAATCAGGGAATTTGTGTTACCGGCACGACAAAGCATCCTAAGTGACACTCCATTGGCATTGTTTCCGAGGTGCCAGCACGTGATTTTAACCCATCACGTGCCGCCACCACGTCATGTGGGTGTTAAGAGGTCGTGGTCATATCACGTATTTCTGTGAGATCAGGTTGCACGGACTGCCTCTTGTCCAATCAAATCACTTGGTCGGAACTAACGGTTGTATAATTAAGATTGTTTAATCAGAGAACACGCTTGCACGTGTTTCTTGTGCAACTCTGGTGTTGACCGCTTCAAATCAAACTGACACAATTTCTCTTTTTCAGTTTGTGTCGTTGCCTTAAACTGAACATGTGGTGACTGAATTCCTCCCGAGAATAAATCCATCTTCTTTCCCTTCTCTACTCTAGGTTCTACCGGGGCGATTACCACATTGACGTGTGTATAAACGACTACCTGGACGTGTTCTGCCCGCACTATGCAGACCCCGTGTCCGACGAGAGGGCCGAGCGCTACATCCTCTACATGGTCAACTACGACGGCTACAGCTCCTGCGACCACACCGCCAAGGGCTTCAAACGCTGGGAGTGCAACAGGCCGCTGTCGCCCAACGGACCGCTCAAGTTCTCAGAGAAGTTCCAGCTCTTCACCCCTTTTTCCCTGGGCTTCGAGTTTCGGCCTGGCAGAGAGTACTACTACATCTGTAAGTATGACCGCGCTGGCAGAGCAAGTGGGCTGCACCTGGAACCCAGCTGCGCCAAATCTGCTCTCTCCACTAAAACAAGTGTACTAGGGAATAACTGTTAGAGTGGCCTGCTTAAAGGTACAGTCTGCAACTGATGCACACTTAGCCTGCTGTTTTTTTTTGGGGGGGGGGGTTCCCTTCTTTTTCCCCTCTTTTTCTCCCCAGTTGCATCCGCCCAGACAGCATCTGGATGTGGGCCACCTCAGGCAATGATGGCCCACATGTATAATAGCAAATATGGCCCAATTATGCCAAATCACATGTGGGCCTTTTTTGGCAAATATGCGGTGCTCTGGGCAACATGTGGTCTGGATGTGACCCTGAAGGCCCATGTGGTAAATGGTGAATATGGCCCAAATATCACAAAAACAATATGGCCACCTTTGGCAAATATGTGGCACATGTGGCATTGCTATGGCTTGGTTCTGGCCCAGATCTGGCAAACAGGAGCGGACCGCCCAAGTGCCCTCATTCCACGCGGTATGTGGGCCGGATTGGGGGGTCGGATGTGGGACGGGTCCGGGCAGGTACCCCCACACTTATAAACAATACAGTGACTGCAGGTACCCCCACCCTTATAAACAATACAATGACTGCAAGTACCCCCACCCTTATAAACAATACAGTGACTGCAGGTACCCCCACCCTTATAAACAATGCAGTGACTGCACGTACCCCCACCCTTATAAACAATACAGTGACTGCAGGTACCCCCACCCTTATAAACAATACAGTGACTGCAGGTACCCCCACCCTTATGAACAATACAGTGACTGCAGGTACCCCCACCCTTAGAAACAATACAGTGACTGCAGGTACCCCCACCCTTATAAACAATACAGTGACTACAGGTAACCCCACCCTTATAAACAATACAGTGGCATAACAACCCAAACCAATGACCAGTTTCATATGCACGCATGGGTGTGACCATTAACTAGAGTTACATTGGTCATGTGTACTATTCACAGAGGATTGGAGAATGGTTGTAATCACAGCATTGTAAGATGGTGACAGGTGTACTTCACCCCCACCGGTTCAGGGATGATCATTCCCTCTTCACATAGATTGCCTCTTTGACTCCCTGTTCAAACCAGCGTTCCTCCCTATCAAGGATGTGCACATCCTCATCCCTGAAAGAGTGGCCACTGGCCTGTAGATGGTGTGGACTCTGTAGAAGGCTTAGACTGTGGAGTCCTGGTCTGTAGATAGTGTAGACAAGTGGTTCTCAACCTTTTTGGGTCCTGGTTCTCAACCTTTTTGATCTACCCTGAGGACCCCTCCACCTGATCTTGGGGGAGGGGGGTTGCAATTTGATAGAAACAGTAGAAACTGCATTTTAAATTGCATTATAGCATTTATTCACTCTTTGGGGCAAAAATAAGAGCTTTCAGTTGTAACTTAGATATATGTAACAAAACAGAATTCTTATGCAGTAACTTTCAGATATATGTAACAACACAGAATATGTATTCAGTAACTTTCAGATATATGTAACAAAACAGAATATGTATTCAGTAACTTTCAGATATATGTAACAAAACAGAATATGTATTCAGTAACTTTCAGATATATGTAACAACACAGAATATGTATTCAGTAACTTTCAGATATATGTAACAACACAGAATATGTATTCAGTAACTTTCAGATATATGTAACAACACAGAATATGTATTCAGTAACTTTCAGATATATGTAACAACACAGGTATTCAGTAACTTTCAGATATATGTAACAACACAGAATATGTATTCAGTAACTTTCAGATATATGTAACAAAACAGAATATGTATTCAGTAACTTTCAGATATATGTAACAAAACAGAATTCTTATGCAGTAACTTCTAACAATGCAAACGGGAGCGAGATCTCTTATGAAAATACAATAAATTACGCTTGTGAAACAGATGTAATTAGAGAAAAAAGTCCTGTTACCCTTTATAGTTGAGGTAGATAAAGGTCTCAGTCACATTTGAGTAAAATAATCCTATTTCTATAAATGTCATAGGATCTTTTTTTTAAAGATATTTTATTTTCACGGACGCCTTGCAATTACACCACGGACCACTAGGGGTCCGCGGACCACCAGTTGAGAAACACAGGTGTAGACTGTGTAGATGGTGTAGACTGTGGAGTCCCGGTCTGTAGATGGTGTAGACTGTGTAGATGGTGTAGACTGTGGAGTCCTGGTCTGTAGATGGTGTAGACTCTGTAGAAGGTATAGACTGTGGAGTCCTGGTCTGTAGATGGTGTAGACTCTGTAGATGGTGTAGACTGTGTAGATGGTGTAGACTTTGGAGTCCTGGTCTGTAGATGGTGTAGACTGTGGAGTCCTGGTCTGTAGATGGTGTAGACTGTGTAGATGGTGTAGACTGTGGAGTCCTGGTCTGTAGATGGTGTAGACTGTGGAGTCCTGGTCTGTAGATGGTGTAGACTGTGTAGATGGTGTAGACTGTGTAGATGGTGTAGACTGTGGAGTCCTGGTCTGTAGATGGTGTAGACTCTGTAGAAGGTATAGACTGTGGAGTCCTGGTCTGTAGAAGGTATAGACTGTGGAGTCCTGGTCTGTAGATGGTGTAGACTGTGTAGATGGTGTAGACTGTGGAGTCCTGGTCTGTAGATGGTGTAGACTGTGTAGATGGTGTAGACTGTGGAGTCCTGGTCTGATGTGTTAGCTCTCCTGTGTTGTGTCATCCTCTTGGCAAGCGTCTGTTTAGTTTCTCCAGTGTACAAGTCACAGCAATCCTCCTGGCACTTAACAGCTACACTATATCGCTCTGTTTGTGCCGGGGGACCTGGTCCTTCTGGTGAACCAACTTCTGGCACAGTGTTTTGGGGTTTGAAAGCAACTGAGACGCGGTGTTTGGAAAACACCACGTCTCAACTGTTCCGACACTCCCACCGCATACAGAATCACCACTGGTTTACACTTAGACAGCTGTTGTCCTTCTCCTCTCTACGATCAGCTGGTGCTGTTTGAGCATCTTCCTGGCTTTGACAAACACCCAGTTAGGATCACCACACTTAACCAGGGCCTGTTTAATGTGGGACTTCTCCCCTTCCCCGGCTGCTGTGTCGGTGGGGACGTGGTCAGCTCGGTGGTCCAGCGTCCTGGTGACTCCTAGTTTGTGCTGCAGTGGATGATGAGAGTCAGACCTTAAGTACTGACCACAGTGGCCAACTTGTTTATGGAGGAAGTGGAAAAGAGACAGGTCAGCCTTCTTATACTGTGAAATTACAGTTGGTGACGGGGGACATTTGATTGTTGATGTTTACCATAAACCAACACATACTGGTCAGTACTTAAGGTACTTTCTGTGATTTTTTAACCTGGATTATTAAGCACGCACAAAGACAAGTTCAGAAACGTTACTGTCATGCAGCCTTTAAGACCAGGAAATGACAAAATTTAAGTTATATTACCATATTACCAGAAACATGATCCCAGATGACACGTAGTCTACAAATGCGATGTTGATGTTATACAAATATATCACCTACTTCTATATTTACACACTCCATTGGAGTATTTCTTCAAGTAGTCGATGATTTGTGCAAATAAGGAAAAGAGGGAAAAGTTGTACCACAGGAGTTAGCATAGTACAGTTAGCATAGTCACTTTCAGTTTTAGCACGGCTAGCAGCAGTTGATGGGAATTATCAAGGCAAACTACACGCTGTATGTAGAAATGGTGCAAATTAACTTCATTAAGAGTACGTAGTACACTCTTAGGGGCATTTAATGTGAATATAACGTGTTTTTAGCATGAATATGTCACAACAGCAGCTAATTGAAAGGCGAAACATAACAAAATTTGACTATTAAGGCCCATGATTTGCAGTGGTGGAATGTAACTAGGTACATTTACTCAAGTTCTGTACTTAAGTACAATTTTGAGGTAATTGTACTTTACTTGAGTATTTCTATTTTATGCTACTTTATACTTGTTACTCCACTACATTTCAGAGGGAAATATGGTACTCGTTACTCCACTACATTTGACAAATTTAGTTACTAGTCACTTTGCAGATTTAGATTGTTAATACAAATTATAAATCAACTAATAATGATATATTTTTATAGGCTGAGCTACCCAGCAGGGATAAAGTGATTGAAATTAGCTCCACATTTAGCAGCTGCAACATTCATGTGATGAGCGCCTTACTACATCAATAATTATAGTCCAATGATATGATATATGATTCTGAAATGGGCCATTCTGCATAAAGAGTCATTTTACTTTTGCTACTTTACTCAAAATATACTTAGTATATTCTAGTGCTTTTGTACTTTTACTTAAGTACGATTTTGAAAGCAGGACCTGCAACAAAGTATCTTTACACTGTGGTGTTGGTGATTTTACTGAAGCAAAAGTTCTGAATACTTCTTCCACCACCGGTGATTTGACAGTAGCTGGATGCCAACACACGGCGCCATGCGGTGAAAACAACAGGCATGAGAAGACTTTGTTTTCCAAGGCCTGGCAATGTGGGCCAAGCCAAAACATGTGCCTGGGGCGGGGGTGGGCTGGGTGGGGGGGTGCATCCTTACTGTTGAGGCCTCTCCCTTATGGAGTGTGTTTTGTTGCTAACTGGCTGAGCTCAGCTTTTCCTTACTCGTGAGGAGTTTCCAAAACAACAGGCATGTGGGAAGGTAGATTTCTGCAAGTCCTTGCCCTGCAGGGAGCGAGCAGGAAGACTAAATGGGAGGTAGCACGCTCCATGCTGCCTCTCAGGCCTCTGGCTCAAGCTCATCATAAGAGGAGAAGGGAATGCAGAGTAAGAGTTGCTTCAAGGGTGTAGCTCAACAACACTGTGGGCAGCTAGCGATGAGTTACGAGGCCGTTGCCGCGGCAGCGTGGCCACAGAAGCAGCGGCGTGTCCCCTCGCTGACCCTTCGTGACAGAGGCCTCGGCTAAGTAGCTGGGAGGAGGTGAAGAGGTGGGGAGGTTTTTTTTGCAGAGTCAAATTACACAGTGCCGCAGCACTGGCAGGTGGTTTGGGAAGCTGCCTGAATCCATTCATTTGGCTCATCTGAACAACTTTGTTTTTCTTTCTTTTTGGATTTACCTTTCCACGTCCTCATATGGCAGATGCTTTTATCCACGGTCACTCACAGGAGGGTCGGCAGGTCGTAGATATATTCCAGGGTTAGCAGCAAGGCACCACAGGGCAACATCATACCAGAGTACATAGTAGTACATGATAGTACTATAGTAGTACAGAGTAGTACTATATGAAGAGCTATTATTATTATTATTATTATTAGTATTATTAGTAGTAGTAGTAGTAGTAGCAGTACATTTGTGACAATAATCATATCGTGGTAGTTCTACATGAAGTCGTAGTAGTAGTGTCTTGATGCTGCTCAGTAATCCAGGTAAGGAAATCACAGACTGCAGGTACCCCCACCCTTATAAACAATACAGTACTGCAGGTACCCCCACCCTTATAAACAATACAGTACTGCAGGTACCCCCACCCTTATAAACAATACAGTGACTCCAGGTACCCCACCCTTATAAACAATACAGTACTGCAGGTACCCCACCCTTATAAACAATACAGTACTGCAGGTACCCCCACCCTTATAAACAATACAGTACTGCAGGTACCCCCACCCTTATAAACAATACAGTGACTCCAGGTACCCCACCCTTATAAACAATACAGTACTGCAGGTACCCCACCCTTATAAACAATACAGTACTGCAGGTACCCCCACCCTTATAAACAATACAGTGACTGCAGGTACCCCACCCTTATAAACAATACAGTGACTGCAGGTACCCCCATCCTTATAAACAATACAGTACTGCAGGTGTCCCCACCCTTATAAACAATACAGTGACTGCAGGTACCCCACCCTTATAAACAATACAGTGACTGCAGGTACCCCCACCCTTATAAACAATACAGTACAACAGGTGTCCCCACCCTTATAAACAATACAGTGACTGCAGGTACCTCACCCTTATAAACAATACAGTGACTGCAGGTGTCCCCACCCTTATAAACAATACAGTGACTGCAGGTACCCCACCCTTATAAACAATACAGTGACTGCAGGTACCCCACCCTTATAAACAATACAGTGACTGCAGGTACCCCCACCCTTATAAACAATACAGTACAACAGGTGTCCCCACCCTTATAAACGATACAGTACTGCAGGTACCCCCACCCTTATAAACAATACAGTGACTGCAGGTACCCCCACCCTTATAAACAATACAGTGACTGCAGGTACCCCCACCCTTATAAACAATACAGTGACTGCAGGTACCCCACCCTTATAAACAATACAGTGACTGCAGGTACCCCCACCCTTATAAACAATACAGTACTGCAGGTACCCCCACCCTTATAAACAAAACAGTACTGCAGGTACCCCCACCCTTATAAACAATACAGTGGCTGCAGTTACCCCCACCTTTATAAATAATACAGTGGCATAACGACCCAAACCAAAGACCAGGTTCATATGCAAATATGGGTGTGACCGTTAACTAGAGTTACATGGCCACGTGTACTGTTCACAGAGGATTGGGGGATGTTTACAATCACAGCATTGTGAGATGGTGACAGGTGGACTCTTAGCCCCCCCCCCCCCTAGGTTTAGGGATGGTCGTTCCCTCTTCACATAGGTGATAAACCTTAAGTACTGGTCAGTATGTGTTGGTTTACAGTAGATTGTGATGTTTACCATAAACCAGCACGTACTGATTAGTGAAAAAGGGGGAATAAAAATGCAAAGTCCATTTCCATAGGCCTACATGTCCAAGGACTGTCCAGGGTGTCTCCCCGCCTGCCGCCCAATGGCTGCTGGGACAGGCTCTGCTGGGAGAAGTGGCTTGGATGATGGATGGGTGGATATTACATTTCCACATATCAGTCATCACCATAAGAGCATCACATGTCGTTGTTTGAAGGAGGTCACAGTAGTAGATACAGATAATAATGGTGTCTAAATAAGGGAGCAATAGTAATAACCTGCATTGGTAGTAATATTATGTGTAGTAGCAGTAGTAGTAGTAGTAGTAGTAGTAGTAGTATATGACTTTTGTTAGTTTTTGTTTGCTCTTTCTGTTGTTTTTGTTACTGACCCAGGTCAAATTATAGAGGGATTCCGAATCTGTTAGCTGCTACTTGACCCAGACCCGGGCAGCCAGGTGGTCTGCTTAATGTAACATGGGGCTGAGGACGTGGTCTCAGAGGCTTTGATGGCTGCTCTCCACCCATCCACTTCCAGTGGTGTGAACCGCCATGTAGAGATAGGAGATAGGAGACAGAGAAAACAGCCCTCGTAGCCTCCAACCGTTTCCCTCCGAGACCCAGAGTCATGAGTCCTCCATCAAACCCTCATCAAATCAGAGTCTGGGATGAAATAACACAGTTTGCACAGAAAGAGGCCCTTGGGAACTTACAAAGACCTTCAGTAAGACCTCGCAACCTCCCGTGAACTCTCGTCCCCCACGTCGCCTTCACGGTGGACTAAAAACACAGCTACCTCTACTTGCTGTTTTCCAGAAGGTTTCTACAAGTCCTCCAACCCCCATACGACCACGTAGGTCGTATACCCTCTAATACAGTGTTTCTCAACCGGGGGTCCGCGGACCCCTAGTGGTCCGTGGTGTAATTGCAAGGGGTCCGTGAAAATAAAATATCTTTAAAAAAAAGATCCTATAACATTTATAGAAATAGGATTATTTTACTCAAATCTGACTGAGACCTTTATCTACCTAAACTATAAAGGGTAACAGGACTTTTTTCTCTAATTACATCTGTTTCACAAGTGTCATTTATTGTGTTTTAATAAGAGATCTCGCTCCCGTTTGCATTGTTAAAAGTTACTGCATAAGAATTCTGTTTTGTTAACTATATCTAAGTTACCACTGAAAGCTCTTATTTTTGCCCCAAAGAGTGAATAAATGCTATAATGCAATTTAAAATGCAGTTTCTACTGTTTCTATCAAATTGCAACCCCCCCTCCCCCAAGATCAGGTGGAGGGGTCCTCAGGGTAGATCAAAAATTCGCAGGGGGTCCAGGACCCCAAAAAGGTTGAGAACCACTGCTCTAATACGACCCGCAGGAGCCGTTCCTACATTAGCGCCCCTAGCGGCGGCAGGAGATATGCCGCAGATACTTTTCGCCTCTGTGCATTGTGGGTTTTTATGTACTTCTTGACATCCTTCTTACACCGCCTCACACACAGGCTAATAAAGGAGAGTCGTCAGTAAACACCGATAAAAACAACGTGAGAGCAACAGAATATGTAGTCGGCGCGTTTTTGTGTTGTTTTCCCCCTTTTAGTATAGCAACTAGGATTGCTATTGGCAGCACGACCGCTAGAGGTCGCTTAACTTTAAAACGTAACTATAGGTCGTAACTAGCTGCTTGTACAAACCACCTACACGGTCGTTTTTTGGGGGGAGGACAGTCTCCGTGTATGTGTCAATTAAAGTCTAATGACGCATATCCGTTACTAATTACTTAGAGTTTCAAAACTTAGAAAAGTTTCATTAAAGAGAGAAAACCCTATTTGCAGCCATCTGTAGATTCGTGAGTGCTGGTCGTGATGCAGGAGGCCATGCTCTGCAGGGTCATATTGCACTACGTGGCCTGGCGTGCGAGGGTGTCTGACGCAACAGAAGGGGCGCAGTGCTCGCCAGTTCACACCAGTGTCGTACATGCAGACTGGCTTTGGGAACATGTTAGCTGACAACTTATAAACGACATATTAGGAGAAGGGTGTGAGTGCTCGTCTCGCCTGAGACAGGCCCTCCATTGTCTTGCCCCCCCCCCCTCAAGGCACTGGGGCGAGGGGGCGGGGCTAAAGCCAAATAGACATCACCTGCAGCTGGCTGTGAGTCTGTCTGTCTGGCGGGCAGACGCCTGCAGGAGGTCCTCCCTAGTGGGACCAGCGGTTATGGCGGTCCCCCGTAGGTCAAAGGTCACCAAGCCCTAACAACCGGGTCTGAACTGCAGGCTTCCCGTAGTCTCAGAGGGCTGCATGTTTTTCTAATAGAGCGCCTAGAGGGGGAGGGGCGGGGGGAGAGTCTGATCCTAATCTCAGGGGATAGAAATCCAATTTTCCGAGGAGACAGTTGAGAGTCTAGCTCTCCCTGTGTGAGAGAGATGACTGTCTCCCTGTACAGCCCGGCTGCTTCAAAAGCCCGAGTCCCGCCTCAGACACGCCGCCCAGATCTACATCGATAATGACGTGAACCCCGCCAGCACAGCGCCCCACGGTTTCCCCCCGGCTTGCCCCAGCTGAGGTGCAGGACGACGAAGGGCTTTGTTCGCTAAGATAAACTGATCATCACAAGGAAAACATCTGATGCCGGGGTATTTCTGTCAGGCCGTCTCTAATTCACCCCGCAGTCCCACCAGCGCCTTGGGTTACATGGCATCCGAGCCCGTCTGGCAGGCCGTGACGGCCGGCTGTGTGTGGGTGTGTGTGTGTGGGTGTGTGTGTGTGTGTCACGGTGTTTGTGTAAGTGTATGTGTGAATTTCTGTGTGTCTGTGTTTGCATGCATGTTCGTATGTTTGTCGCACACATGTTCATGTGTGCGTGCGTACGTACGTGAGTTTACATCCAGCGGTGTTGTGTTTCGCTACGTGACTCTGCTAATGCTACTGCAGCATGCTGTCATGTGGGTGTGGGTTCGAGTCCGAGACTGAGGTTTGACTTCCTGGCCTGCAGTCATTGTGCGGTCAAAGTGTCCTTCAGCACGCTGGATGAAGTGACTCACACCGGATCCAGAGCCGCGGGCGGTGCGTGAGGACTCATGATTAAGCAGCAGCTTCCAGGTGGAGAGTCCCGGGTGAAGGCCTCGGACGAGGCGCTCGTAACCCTCTCTGCTGTGACCCGGGCTCGCAGGGACGCATAGGTGACCAGATACCAACAGTCTACGTGCAGGAGGGAAAGGATGCACTAATATTATTTTTATCGTATTATTATATTATATATTTTATATTATTATATTTATTATTATTATACGCATAATAGCAACCACAGGAACTGCCGCGGCCGGGAGGCGAACCCGTATCGTCCGCACCGCAGGAGACATCGCTAACCGCTAGGCTAAAGGGTCAGACCCGCCAGCCAGCGGCCAGCGTGTCTTCTTATCCATGCACGTTACACTACCCCCCTCCTTTGGGAAGCGCGTCCTCGTACTTATGCATATCAGCTCCTTCACGCCTCAGGGCGCATGCGCTTCCGATGGCCTTACGACCGCTCCATCCCACTTCTAACACCAACGTAGCGAATCCGGGGGACAACGCAACCACAGGAACTGCCGCGGCCGGGACGCGAACCCGTATCGCCCGCACCGCAGGAGGCATCGCTAACCGCTAGACTAAAGGGTCCGACCCGCCAGCCAGCGGCCAGCGTGTCTTCTTATACATGCACGTTACACTACTATAGCGAATTCGGGGGGGCTGCCATACCGGAGGGGGGGGGGGCGACCCGGGATCCGCGAACCCAGATTTCCTGCGTCACGGGCGACAACGTTAACCAGTCGACCGAAGTGTTCGACCCGTTAGTGAAGGGCCAGCGAGTCTACTTATTCATGGCCATTACACTACCCCCCTCCCCCCCACCGTGAAGCACGCCCCCGCGCTTCCGATGGCCTCCGTGTTCCCTGTCCTTCCACTGTTTGTTGTTTGACTGGCGCTCTTTTAATGATGTCATCTTGTTGCGCCCCTGGCACGTGGGTGGTGAATCAAGGCCAAAAACTGTTTATCTTGAGGCGCTTATTCTGGAATGTTCAATGACTGCATATCGACGAGCACGTGCTGACGTCAACATCACGGGCGTAGTTGCAAAGCCAAACGGCACGGCAGCGCTGTGGGCCCACTTCGGTTTTAAGCCAGATGAAATAGGACAGCCCGATAACTTGGAGGAGGCGATTTGTTGGATTTGCAGCAAAAAGGTGGCGGTCAAAAGCAATACCACAGATTAAAAATTTTTAAAAAAAGTCTACGGATCCAACACCCCCACCCAATTCGCCAAACTTGGGAAGACAGACGGCTCAGAAAATAGGGTAATTGGCCAAATACAACTGGGGAGAGAAAGAGGGGGAAAGCCCCAAATAAGACAATTAAATCGTTAATCGCGATTATTTTATGACAGTTAATCGTCGGCTAAACTTTTATGATGGTGACAGCCCTCGGTCCAGGGCAAGTGCTCACAGGGGAGGGGGGCCTTCACCAAACCTGGAAGCAGGAAGGCAAGTGGGGTTCCATGGAGACGGACCAACGACCGGTGGCCGGGGAGGGGCAGAGCAGGACTGTGCAGGGTTTAGACCAGTGGTTCTCAACCCAGTCCTCAAGGACCCCCTCTATCCTGCACCTTTTCATTGTAACCCTGCATAGGTAGCCCTGCTTGTACTGACTCGACCAATCATCTCGCAGCACTTAATTATGCAAGGTGTGCAACATCTGACAAAATTAATTGCTGATTGGTTGAATAACTACAAACAGGTACCTATTCAGGGTGGCAAAGAGAATATGCAGGATAGGGGGTCCTTGAGGACTGGGTTGAGGAACACTGGTTTAGACGATAAAACAGGTAACAGGCAATGGGTCAACATAAAGGCTGGACGTGTAGACTGAACCGAGCAGGCACTAGCATGTTCTGGCAAGCTGGATGTGGCAAGGCTGGGTATAGATACAGGTGCTGGACCTCTGCTCTGCCTGCCGCACACCTGCCTCCAATCCTGAAGCACACATAC
Source organism: Lampris incognitus (assembly GCF_029633865.1). NCBI lineage: Eukaryota > Metazoa > Chordata > Actinopteri > Lampriformes > Lampridae > Lampris > Lampris incognitus. The sequence goes on from NC_079222.1 coordinate 3,692,836, forward strand.
GCACAAAGAGGAGAGAGAAACTAGGGCAGGGGGCGTGGCCCGGATATGGGAGACGGTTAGGGAGACTGGGACAAAGAGGGTGAGTCCTGGAAGGGCGCGGCTGTGACACAAACAGCACGATTTTGTGGGACAGATTTAGAATATCCACTCTTTCAACAATAAAAGGGGAAACACTTTGACATAACGTGTATCTGACTCAGTAAGACACATTTTACGCCCCACCTGCTGTTACACTGTTGCCCAGATACAATGTGACAATCTATAAATAACAGATTAGAAAGCTAATTGCTACAAGAATTACTAACGGTAATGAATGAGAGCAGTCTTTGACCATGTGCCTTGTGGGTATTTCCTGTGTGTTAATTTACATCCATTCAAACTGTGATATTACACACTTTGAATGGATGTAACGTATGGGTTGGAGCATACGTCGTATACACTCTAATACGACACACAGGAGTTTCCTAAATTAGCGCCCCTACCGGCGGCAGGAGATATGCCACAAATACTTTTCACCTCTGTGCATTGTGGGTCTTTATCTACTTGCTGACATCCTTTTTACAACGCCTCACAGACAGGCTAATAAAGGTAAGTCGTCAGTCAATAGTGATAAAAACAATGTGAGAACAATAGAATATGTAGTCAGTGCGTTGTTGTGTTTTTTTCCGCCGGTTAGTATAGTAACTAAGATTGCCATTGGCAGCACGACCGCTAGAGGTCGCTTAACTTTAAAACGTAACTATAGGTCGTCATAAGCTGCTTGTACGAACGACGTGTGGGGTCGTTTTTTTGGTGGAGGCCAGTCCCGTAATATCCTATGAGAAAGCAGAGGTTAGAGCAGAGAATAGGATAGAATAGCAATGTAGTGTAACGTGCACGGATAAATAAGACTCGCTAGCCCCTTATTAACAGGTCGGATCTTCTAGTCGGCTGGTTAACGTTGTCGCCTGAGATGCAGGAGATCCTAGTTCGCCTCCTGGCTGCGGCGGTTCCCGGGCTGCCCCCCGTGTTCGCTGTAGTCTGATAACCAAAAACTGATCGTGTAGAACGGGGTACTTTTTTGTAACATCTTGCTTCAAAAGGGCAAATCTCATAAGCGCATCGACCATACTGGCGGGGCTACACGTCATTCCAACGCTGACTAGTTGTGCAGGAAAAGATATCCGGTAGTGTGACGTCAACACAAAACCAAAACAGTAGCGACGAACAAAAGAGATGACACAATGTGCACACAGACAAAACACAGGGTGAATGATAACGCCACACAACACAGACCAAAACAAAAAGTGGATTATATACCCAGGGTATTGTGCTCTACTTTGGTCTATTGTTTATTTCCTTAGTTCTTGTTTCCGTATTGCTTCAAATGTGCCTGTGTAGTTTTGGTTTGGAAAAAAACAGCCTTCTCCAGCACAGGCCAATGCTGCATTCACGTTAATCACAAATACTATAAATCCAGCCCAAGACTGGAGAGGGGGGGGGGGAGAGAGAGAGAGAGAGAGAGAGAGAGAGAGAGAGAGAGAGAGAGAGAGAGAGAGAGAGAGAGAGAGAGAGAGAGAGAGAGAGAAGGAATATCTTGAATTTTAAAACGGACTTGTATTTCTGTCTGGTTCCGTTTAAACAAAGGTTTCGTTATCAAAAATTAAAAAACAAATCCATTCAAAAGCCCAAAACACAAATACCAAAGAAAGAAAGAAAGAAAAAACTCAGACGTTCAGAACCAAAGGAATTTTTCTGTCTGAACACAGTACATCCTGAAACCCGTGTTCACAAGAACTTCTGTCTTTTTTTTGTGTCAAACTGTAAAAATCAAACTCCACTCTGAGCCGAGTTGCCAGCAGCCCAGTCAGCATCAGAACCATGTTCTCTGACCCCTCGCCCCTCACGCGTTTTTCTTTGTTTTCTAAATAGCTAATTTGGCCAGTCCTGAAATGAAATTCATTAATGTGTGCATAGATTTGTTTTTTCTTTGCAGAGCAGTGTGGAACATAGATAAAAAGACAAAAAATAAAATTTTTCTCCTTAGCCCTGAAACCATGTCTGTAGTAGGCTGAATAGTCTGACCAGTCTGGAACACTGGATAAACAGATGGAATATTGTTTCTGTCTGCAAGCAGAAAGGCCAGTTAAATCCATGGACTGGGGCCAAAGCAGGAACAAGTGTTTGTCGTAGCCTAGGCATCCAGCCCTGCTTAGCAGGAACAGGCAGTATCTGTCCATGACAGGCCAAAGCTGTAAAGCGGTCTCTGAGCTGTCTGCAACCTAAAGGCTGTGATCCATGATTCGATGTCCACAAGGCCCCGTCCTCCCCCCTGTACCAGCAGGTACAGTATCGTTGAACTCAGCCAGTGCTGTCCTGACCAGAAGAAACCCACAACTGCCCGCTGAATTCCTTCATTCAGGCCCCTTGAAAGAGTTAAGATGATCAATTTATGTCAAAGGGTTTAGGCAACCAAGTTATTGATGATCAGGACCCTTATGCTATAGGAAGGCTGCGGTAACAGCCATTTCAATTTAGATAGTCTGGCACACACTCTCTCCATAGCACCCTCCCAGTTCTTCCTCTGAAACTCCCTGTTCCCAGAAAAGCATCCAAAATTTTCATGTCCTTCCGTCCGATCTGAGGTTTCCTGGTAATTTTGGCCTGTCCTTTTCTGCCCACTGCCCAACTTGCATAGCTTCACTTTTCTCCCAGTTTATTTTTGCTGAAGGTGCCCTTTCATACTTGCCTAAACTGCTACCCAGAAACCCCGGATCTCTCTGGTTTCTGACAAACACAGTAATATCGTCAGCATAAGCTGACACCAGCAGCGAGGGGCGCTGAGGCAACCCTGTAGCATAAGTCTTGATAGCCTGGCTCTTAATCTGTTCAGAATAGGCTCAATAGCTAAAGAGTATAGCTGTCCAGAGATAGGACATCCTGTCTGATTCCTCTCTGAACCTGTACTGGACTTCTCAGCCTCCACCTCCATCAGGGAGGTGGAGACAGACCTTCTTTTCTTTTTGGTCTGAGAGGTGGACATCTCCAAGTTAAAATGAGGAAGGAGTTGGGCCCATCCATGTCTCTAACGCTGGCGAATCCTGACCTGACCAAAGCCCCTTTACATTTCATGTAAAAATTAACCTAATTCCTGTTTCTTTGGTTGAAGAGTATTGAAGATTAATTTCCTCTAGTGTGTACAGATCTCCACTTTGTGACTGTGAGTGTGTAACAGAGATACAGTCAGAATCAGTGTTGTACCCTATTTCCTCCACTTTATCCTCACTAGCAGCACTCTCCATAACGGTCCAGCTGCTGGCCCTTTTCCGCTGCCTTCTCCTGCTGCCGGTGTTTCCTCTGCTCCTTTCCTTTCTTCTGTTGTGTGACACTCAGGACAGCCGAGCTGTCATCATTTACATTCTCACTACCTGAATAAGCTCGCTGTTCCCTGCCCGACTGTCTGCCTGCCCACTGTATCCCTCTCCTGCCTCGGGATCAGCAGAGCATTGGAGTTAGTGGGCACCTCGACCGGCCCGGCGCCCCTCGGTCGGCCTGTGAGGAAAAGCGATCCACCTTTGCCCTACATCCCTACACTCAAAGCATTTTATGCTGCTCCTGCTGGCATACACCATGTTTCGCTCTGAAGGAAACCTCCAGCGTTTGTGATGGACAGCTCAGAAACATGGAACACCTGTCTCTAGAGGGGTTGGACATGTTTCAGTTCATCGCTCTTACAGCTTAAACCCACAGTCCTAAAACTCTCAGCCAGCTTCCCGAAGCACTGCATCTCCCCGCTCCAATGCCTCATTTGGAATGAACTGCGGAACACCAGAGACGGTGACCCGAGTGGAAGGCTGTCTGCAGATAGACACCATTCAGAGAGATGCCGCTTGTTATTACTCAGCCACAAAATGCTTCGCTTTCAGGAAAACAATCATACATTTGTTCATTCTGGAAGCATAGGACAGGTTAACGTGTCCCACATGGTCTCCCACAGCCAGGAGAACCGCGTCTACCGAAAAAATTGATCAGGCTGAACCCGTACTCCATGACAGATAGAGAGGGAAGGCGTCTCCGAGGATGCCATCCCTTGCACCCCGGATAAAATTCTATGACAAACACAGACTACAGCCCTAGACCAATAAATAAACTCAATCTGAAACCATCAGCCCTAAAGACAAAACAAACAAAAAACCTACTATAAAATGGATAAATATATCAAACTTACTAACAACAGGTCACACTCACCAAACACACTCACTCACACCGGCTGCCAGCATGCACCGAGAGAGACAGAGAGAGAGAGAGAGAGAGAGAGAGAGAGAGAGAGAGAGAGAGAGAGGAGGGGAGAGAGAGAGAGAGAGAGAGAGAGAGAGAGAGAGAGAGAGAGAGAGAGAGAGAGAGAGAGAGAGAGAGAGAGAGAGTATTTGTTGACCGTGCATTTGTCTCTTCTTGTGTTTGAGTCTTACATCCCTGAGAAGGCTGGCAGTGAGAGACAGAGATAGATAGATAAAGAGAAAGCAAGAGGTTGTGGGAAGAGACAGATGGCAGAGAGAGATACAGCGGGAGATGGCAGAGAGAGATACAGCGGGAGATGGCAGAGAGAAACGGTATGTGTGAGGGAGAGAAATGGCCGACAGAGAAAGAGAAGGAAGCAGAAACAAAGATAGAAGTGGGAAAGCCAGAGTGAGTAAGTTTAATGAATGAATGGGCAAGCGAGTATATGAGTGACTTCGAAAGTGAGTGAGCGAGTTAACAAACAAGTGAGTGAGTTAGTGAGTACATGAGTGAGTGAGGTGAGTGAGTATATGAGTGAGTGAATGAGTGAGTGAGTGAGTATATGGGTGAGTGAGTGAGTGAGTGAGTGAGTACATGAGTATATGATTGAGTGAGTGAATGTGTGAGTGAGTGAGTTAGTGAGTGAGTATATGATTGAGTGAGTGAATGTCGAGTGAGTGAGTGAGTGAGTGAGCGAGTATATGACTGAGTGAGTTAGCTAGTGAATGAATGAGTGAGTGAGTGAGTGAGTATATGATTGAGTGAGTGAGTGAGTGAGTGACGTGAGCGAGTGAGTGAGGTGAGTTAATGAGTATATGAGTGAGTGAGTGAGTGAGTGAGTGAGTGAGTGAGTGAGGTGAGTGAGTGTAGGTGAGTGAGTGAGTGAGTGAGGTGAGTGAGTGATGTGAGTGAGAGAGAGAGAGAGCGAGATGAATAAATTAGGGTGAGTCAGTGAGTGATTGACTTCATGAGCGAGTCTGAGTGAGTGAAGCGAGGCGAGTGAGTGCCTGACTACATAATTGGGTGAGTTAGACTTTATATCTAAGAAATAAATTAACTCTTTAGTTCTCGTCGCCTGTGTTGCACATGTATTCTACCTTTTTTAATCGTTAGTTTACTGTGCAGAAAAATATTATGAGAGGAATATCTTGACTTACAGTACAATTTACTTTATTTCATCTTTATTTCTATTTCATTTATGTTCAAATCTATGCCGCGGAAAATGTGCACATGTACATCATGCCAATAAAGCTCATTGACCTGAAATTGAAATTGAGACAGGAGGACAGAGAGACAGAGAGAGAGAGAGAGAGAGGAGAGAGAGAGAGAGAGAGAGAGAGACGAGAGAGAGAGAGAGAGACGAGAGAGAGAGGAGAGAGAGAGAGAGAGAGAGAGAAACAGAGAGAGGGCGAGAGAGAGAGAGAGAGAGAGAGAGAGAGAGAGAGAGAGAGAGAGGGCGAGAGAGAGACAGAGAGGACAGAGAGACAGAGAGAGGGGAGAGAGAGAGAGGGAGGAGGGCAGTCCAGATGGAGGGGACGCTGAGTAAGTGAATCCTCTGCCGCGGTTTCAGCTGCTCCAGGGGTGTGAGGTAAGTTACGTGATACTCGCTGACACAGAGAGAAAAGAAGTGTTGTGATTGACACTTTCACCCTCTGCTTCCTCAGTTCAATGTAACTCTCATCATCAGGTTCCTCAAGACAACTTCTATCTTGTTTCATTGCTACCTGGTATCAGATAAATGCTTTTGAAACGAGAGCCTGAGTCGGCTGCAATGGCGGGAACGATGGCGAGGCCTACCTTCGTCAGGAATTTACTCTGCCAGGATCCACACTTGTTCAGGTAGCCACCAAGTGTTGCGGACAGAACTGGCGAGACACGGACAATTAATGTCCCCTATAAAACTGGTTCCTCTGAGCTGTAAAGCTCCGCATTTAAACCATGTTGTTTCCGTCAGAAGGCAGGTCTTCATGATTCTGACGGTCAACACTGAGCAGTTAAATTTGAAGTTGAAGTTCAGAGTTGATGGATTTTACTACACGGCTTGTGTATCTTCAGAGGAAATAAAATGTTTTGCTGTAGAATGGAGGGTCACCTCGTCCGTGCCTGTCCAGAGAAACCAAATACTGAGTCAAATGAGGTGAGACTGCAGCACCAAGCTCAAAGTAGGAGGGAAAAAACACTGGTTCAGGTTCTGCTATTCTGGGGGCTGCTGGTTCAGGTTCTGCTACTCTGGGGGCTGCTCGTTCAGATTCTGCTACTCTGGGGGCTGCTGGTTCAGGTTCTGCTACTCTGGGGGCTCTGCTCGTTCAGGTTCTGCTACTCTGGGGGCTGCTGGTTCAGGTTCTGCTACTCTGGGGCTGCTCGTTCAGGTTCTGCTACTCTGGGGGCTGCTGGTTCAGGTTCTGCTACTCTGGGGGCTGCTGGTTCAGATTCTGCTACTCTGGGGGCTGCTGGTTCAGATTCTGCTACTCTGGGGGCTGCTGGTTCAGGTTCTGCTACTCTGGGGGCTGCTGGTTCAGATTCTGCTACTCTGGGGGCTGCTGGTTCAGGTGCTGCTACTCTGGGGTCTGCTGGTTCAGGTTCTGCTACTCTGGGGGTCTGCTGGTTCAGGTTCTGCTACTCTGGGGGCTGCTGGTTCAGGTTCTGCTACTCTGGGGGGCTGCTGGTTCAGGTGCTGCTACTCTGGGGGCTGCTGGTTCAGGTGCTGCTACTCTGGGGGCTGCTGGTTCAGGTGCTGCTACTCTGGGAGCGCTGCTGGTTCAGGTGCTGCTGATCCAGGTCCTAAACATAAAGATGCTGTTGTAGAGGTTGGTGAAAAGTGTCCCATTGACTGTATGAACCACGACATAGTGGACACACAGACGGAAACGTGGGAAGCAGAATGTTCTCTGGGAGGAGGAAATTGAGATGTGGATGAAACAAAGACTCTTCTAATGACAAGGATGAGAAGAGGAAACCTGATGACGTGTGTCAGTCTCCTAGTAAAGCGATAAAGGTTTCTCGCCAGAGTAGGATTCTGCTGCCAGGAGGAAGTGAAGGTGACGAGGAGAGTGATGTGGAGTCTCGAGCCTCCTCACAGATGTGGACTCTCAAAAGAAAGGATCCTCTTTAGTGAGTGTTAGGAACTTCCTGCAGGATACCAAGGGAGCCAGAAATGTTGAAGTTTGAGAGCGTTTTCCCAGATTTAACAGCTCTTCTTTGATTCTGTGAGGACGTTTCTGAGGATTCCAGGTGGTTTGGGGGAGAAAACTTTCTCCGAACGAGAGACTTACAGCTTCAAAAAAATAACCCAGCAAAAGGTCAAAAAACAGATAGAGGCTGATGAATAACTATTTCCCTTTATTCTTTCTTTGCTCATTTGTTTCTGTTTTACAACTTTTTCTGTACTACGGGGGCATAAGAATAGGCAGCTCACATTTACATGGAGCAGGGAATGATGGGAAAAGGGCCTCTCTTTTCAAGCTGTGTGCCTTTGCAAAGTTAGATGTGTTTTTTTGTACAGGAGACACAGTACTGCCGATAACGAGGGGTGACTGAGGGACAGAATGGACTGGTGAGACCTTTCTAAGTCGCAAAACCAGTAACAGTGGTGGAGTTGGTATTCTTTTTTCCAGGAATTGTATTCCTCAGTCTGCTGAGTCTGAGGACGGTTATTAAGAGCAGCCTGTGAAAATGTAAAAAATGGTGTTTATTAATATTTATGCTCCAGTTGTGGGATGGAGAGGCTAGTCTTCCTAAATGCCCCCCCCTTTTTTTCTCCCCGATTATACTTGGCCAATTACCCGCTTTTCCAAGCCGTCCCGGTTGCTGCCTTCCACCCCCTCTGCTGATCCGGGGAGGGCTGCAGACTACCACCTGCCTCCTTCCATAGATGTGGAGTCACCAGCCGCTTCTTTCACCTGACGGTGAGGAGTTTCACCAGGGGGACGTAGCGCGTGGGAGGATCACGCTATTCCCCCAGGTCCCCCTCCCCCTGAACAGGTGCCCCAAACGACCAGAGGAGGCGCTAGTGCAGCGACCAGGACACATACCCACATCCGGCTTCCCACCTGCAGACCACGGCCAATTGTGTCTGTAGGGACGCCCGACCAAGCCGGACGTAACACGGGGATTCGAACCGGCGATCCCCGTGTTGGTGGGCAACGGAATAGACCGCCACGTTACCCGGACGCCTAGTCTTTCTAGATGTTTTAAATCAAGTTATGGAGAAATGTAACAGTGAGGAATATGTATTTATTGCTGGACATTTTAACTGTACTGAGGACAGCCAGGTGGGACAGGAACCACGCAGAGCCTCGCGCTGTGTCTCGCAGTCGTCTCGTTCGTCTTACTGAGGCTCATGAACTGTGTGATGGGTGGAGAGGGTTTCATAACAAACAGAGAGACAATACAGCTGGACACATGTTGAGGATAACTTGATGTCTATGGCCAGGCTTTGATCGTTTCTACTGTTGTAAACATCAGCTTAATCCCCCGTAGGGTGTCTGGGCTCGGCCTTAGAGATAGGGTGAGGAGCTCGGACATCCGGAGGGAGCTTGGAGTAGAGCCGCTGCTCCTTCACGTCGAAAGGAGCCAGTTGAGGGTGGTTTGGGCACCTGATTAGGATGCCTCCTGGCGGCCTTCCTTTGGAGATTTACTGGTCATGGCCAACTAGGAGGAGACCCCGGGTGTAGACCCAGATCTCCGCTGGAGGGACTACATGTCCAATCTGGCCTGGGAACACCTTGGGATCCCCAGGAGGAGCTGGAGGGCATTGCTGGGGAGAGGGACGTCTGGAGTGCCCTACTTGAACGAATGAACGAATGAACAGAATGAATTAATGCATGAATGAATGAATGGATGAATGAATGAATGGATGCATTTAATGTATTCAAAAGCTGTGTTATCGGCCCTGTTGGTTTGTCTGATCACTCACACTTGTAACGGTTTCTTCTGTCTTATAAAATTGTGTAAAACCCAATAGTGCCTGTTGGCACTTTAACACGGCTTTACTGGAGGATGAAAATCCAAGGAATCTTTTGTCTGTTTTTAGCAAACCACCAAAGTATAAAATGTGATTTTGTGTCCGTACAACAGTGATGGGATATTGGAAAAGCCCAAATAAGACAACTGTGTCAACAGTACACTCGGAATGTCACACGAACCTTTAATGAGTTCGGTGAAAGCCCTGGAGTCTGAAGTAGAGGAACTGCAAGACTTAGCTGAGGCTCCAGGAGACCAACTCCATACCCAGGCACTCGCAGAGAAAAACGGTCTGGTTTAACTAACCTGCTGGGTGTTTCAGCTCAGGGGGCTCAGGTCATGTCCCGCTTTAAGAATGTAGCCCTGACGGATGTCTCATCACACCTTTTCTTTGGCCTGGAGCACAAGAATGGACAGAAGAGGTTCATTCACAGCGTGAACTCTGACAACCGGGGAGGTGCTGACTGACCACAGCTGCAGTTGGTAAGTGTGCTGTCAGCTTCTACAGTAACCTGTCTGAATGTGAGCCCAGACCGGAGCAGGCAGTGTCTCAGGGACGCTCTACTGGTCTCCCTCAGGTTGAACAGCAGAGTGACGTAGCGGTGGAAGCAGCTCTCTCCTCGGATGAACTCTGTGCTGCTCTGCAGAGCACGCAGAGCGGGAAAACTCCCGGAACTGATGGTCTACATGTTGACTTTTAACAAGTCTCTCTGGTCGGTGGTTGATGGTGATCTGCTGGCAGTGCTAAATGATAGTCTCACTAGAGAGTGTCTGCCATTAAGCTGCAGGAGGGCGGTTCTCACCTTACTGCCTTAGAAAGCTGATCTACAGTCCATTAAAAAAACTGGAGGCCTGTGTCACTGCTGTGCGCTGATTATAAGCTCCTCTCAAGTGTTAGCAACCAGGCTGAGTAAAGGGATGCAACAGGTGGTTCATTGTGACCAGACCTGCTGTGCACCTGGCAGGTCGATTTCAGATAACATTGTTCTGATTCGAGACTTTTAGGAGCTCTGTAAGCTGTTCGGCCTCACATATCAGCTGATCAGCAAAAAGCTTTTGATCGTGTTGAGCATGAATATCTATGGCTCACGTTGAGTGCCTTTGGGTTTGGTCCTGGTTGTATTAACAACATTAAGGTTCTGTGTTGTGACATTCAGGTGTGCTAATGGCGGTTTTGCGCGCTCCTTTTCGAATCCCAAAGGGGAGTTAGAAAGGCCGTGTCCTCTTTGGCATGTTGTAATCCCTACCAATTGAGCCTTTGCTACACAAACGTAGATCTGACCTTCACGAGATAACTATTCCAGGTTGTAATGCAGCCTTAAAACTGTCAGCCTATGCAGACGATTCAGCAGTTCTGGTGAACAGTCAGCAGGATACTGACATGTTGGAGAGGGACTTCGTCCAGTCTGGCTTAATATCTTCAGCCAAAGGTAACTGGATCAGAAGCAACGCTCTCAGTGCTGGATTTGTCCTGGAGAAAAAGCTCAGTTTGCCTTGGGGGGGGGGGGTTGATTTGGAAGGTGAGGTGGGGGCTGAAATATTTAGGAGTGGTTTTAGGTGATCAATCTGGTTCTAAAAACTGGGAAGGTGGTCTTAAAAAGGTCAAAGGTCATTCAGCAAAGTGGAGGTGGATTTTAGATGTCCCATATAAGTTGAGCGCTGATCACTGACAATTTGGTATCATCAAATTTATGGCACCGCCTGTCAGTTGTTGACCCCCACCCCCACCCCCACCCAGACCTGCTGTCCGAGATCCAGGCTCTTCTTGTTA